>NW_004567120.1:20791152-20818181 GCF_000260355.1 Condylura cristata | reverse complement strand
AATGTTTCTAATGTATTAATTACATTTGTTTAAAAATAAATTTGGAAAGCTTAGAATTAAAGTGTTTAAATTTCAAGTATTTGGGGAAGTTATTTCCCAGGTATTCTTTTGTAATTTATATTAAATTTATACTCTGTAATACTTCAATCTTTAAAGAATTTATTAAGACTCATTTTATGATTGAGCTTGTGGTTTACTTTAGCAAATTTTCCTTATGCTCTTAAAAGTAATGTATATAATGAAAGTAATGTACTTGTCTGAAGGTTCGACAAGTGTCACTTAAGTCAAATTGGTTATAGTATTGTTTAAATTTATATACCTATTTATTTTTTCCCCCTCTTCATTGTATCAATCACAGAGGCAAAATATTGCATTATTCAAGAGTATTAGTATATTTTGCTTTTCAGTTCTATATTTGCTTTTTGTGTTTTGAAACTCAGTTATCAGTTGCATATACATTTAGTGTTGTGTCTAATTGTAAATTTACTCCTTTATCACTACACAAATGTTCATCTTTATCTCTGGAATTCCCTGCTTTGATATTTCCTTTGTTTTATGTCAATATTATCATTTTTAGATTTATTATGATTGTTTTCATCACATCTTTTTTCCATTTTATAGGCTCAGTGTACCTTAAGAGGATAAACTTGGAGATTCTCACCTAAACACATCACTGCTGAACTGTTGAAAACTAGACAGTTGAATCTAGAAAATGGGAAGGAAGAAATAACTCATCACAGACAGGAGATCCTCAATAAGATTAACAACTGATTTCTGCTCTGAAGCTTGGAGGCTAGCAAGAAGTCACATGATATAATCAGAGTGCTGAAAGAAGAAATTGCTAAGAATTATAAATCTGACTTTATAATTGTCCTTCAAAAATGAAGAAAAGCACTTCCACATAAAGAAAAAAATGAGTTAATCCCTTGACTACTTTGTCTACAGGAAAAAAGGTGCCTTTAATACAGAAACGAGGCACTAGACAGTAACACAAATCTATATGAAGAACTAGAAGAATAATGTTAACCTTCTCATTAATATAAAATGCAGTATAATTTTTTTATTTGTAACTTTTCACCTATCTTATTTAAAAGACAGCTACATAAAGCAATACTTACAAAACCTTGTTTTGCAGCATACCATTTATAGAGGTGTAGTTTGTATGACAATAAGAGAACAAAGGAGGGAGAAGGAAATTGAATCACAGAGGAGAAGCAATTTGTACTATTGCAAACAGGATGTTATTAATCTGAATTTAATTGCTAAGAAAATAAATAAAATACACTGAAAAAGGAGAATGGAATTCAAATTGTTCTTTAGAAAATATTTAGCATATAAAAGGCAGATAGTGGAAAAGAGAGAAAAATGGCCTGGCAATGTGGTATTAACACACACATTAGTAGTTAAGTGTAGGTGGATTAAACTGTCCAATTAAATGACTATCATTGGTATGTTAAAAAACACATGATCCCATAACTTCTTTATCCATTTGTTAAAGAGCATTTAGGTGTGTTGCAGTATTTACAGTTGTGGACAATGCTTCTATGAACATAGGCATGCACAAATCATTTCATATTAGAGTTTTCATAATTTTAGAATAACTACAAAATAGAGATAAAAAAATAAAGCAGTATAACCAAACATGCTTCAGTTTCAGAGGACAGAAACAAGCCAAAAGTAACAGAAAAGTGAAAGGTAATCTATGTAAATAGTAATCGAATAACTGCAAAATAGAGATAAAAAATAAATGTAAATAGTAATCAAGAAAAAAATTAGAGTGGCTATATTAATACCATTTCTTGCATGACTTTAGAGAATATATACCTCTTCAGTATACATAAGACTACAAAAATAAGGGGAGGGTTCTCGATCTATGATCCAAAATTACCTTAGATAACTATTAAAGTAGTTTTGTGTCCTTCGCATGTCTATTTAATCAGAAAACTTAAGGGTTGTACCCTAAGATCTTCATTTTAACTAAATCAACCTAAGGATATTTAGGAGCACTGAAGATTTAAAACGACTTAGTAAATTGTTTCACAAATTCACTTGATGATAGCAAGGATCATCATGCTTTAAATAGAGATTTTTTTTTTAAAGATTTATTTATTCATACAGAACTGGGGTACAGGCCAGAGATGTGGAGGGTGAGAGGATTCACCAGAGACAGAGTGGGGAGCAGAACAGGCAGATCGATGAGGTACACTGCTGAGGGGAGCAGCGGGCGGGTCAGGAGAGGTCTGCCACGCCATGTGGATCTCCTCCGGGGCAGGCGGGGATCGAACTCATGCGGAAGTGGCTTTAGCTTCTTAGTGTAGAGCTTTAACCCGCTGCGCCACCAGGGAGGGCCTAAATAGAGATTTTTATTTATTATCACAACACAGTATGGGTCGTGACATTGAAATCTTAATATTAAAAAAAAGCCTGTAGGTAATTTATTTAATTTTTTTATTTTACTTTACAAGAACTGGGTTGTAGGCCAGAATTGTGTGGTGGGTGGGTGAGAGGATTCAATGAGACAAAGTTGGGAAAACAGGCAGATTTTACTGAAATACACTGCTGAGAGGAGCACCGGGAGAGACAGGAGTGGTCTGCTGGGCTGTATGCAGGCTGAGACAGGAGCACTCTGCCATATTTGGTAGCTTCCTGGCTGGGCATTGAACTCAAGCTGTAGTGATAGTAGAGCTGAGACTTAACCCCTGGCCCATTAGGAAAGCCCTGGGTGATTTTTTAAAATAAGGCATTTTCTTAGTTTGCTACCATTGCTAAAAAGTAATATGCCATAGACCAGATAATTTCAACTACATAAACTTATTTCTTACATTTCTGGAGGTTGAGTCCGAGATAAACGTATAGGAGGTTTGATTTCTGCCAAATTTCTCGCCTTAGCATGCAGGTGGCCTCAGTCATGTCACGTCTTCACATGATCTTTCTTTCCCCTTTGTGTGTGCATATTTGATGTTTCTGTGTTAGCAGGCAAATTGATGTCACCATGGGTCACCCAAACTTGTAGGTGCTAAATGGTGCAAACTTGTGCCACGTGCCACATAAAGACACGGCAAACTCTAAATGTGAAAAATTAATAGAAAAGAACATTAATAGCATTGGTGTGTACAGAGAGAAAAGAAGAGATAATAGTTTCCCAGTGAAGCACCCAAAGTTACCCAACCCTTTGTTGGGTAAAAGCCCAGCCAAACAGGGTTGGCCTGAAACCACTGAGGCGTGAAAGCCTGCCTTAATCTAAGGCATCTTCTGGTGGGTACTCACAGGAAAGGGACAGAAGGGGCCAGGCAAGTCTGAGACCAAGGGAACAAAATCAAAACACAAGCCCAAGTAATGGTGGCCATTGTCAGCCCCCCTCCAGGTCACCCCCTCATGTCTCTTCTAAGTGTCTCACGGGTCTCCTCACATGCACCCCCTATCCCCGTGTCCCTGGAATATGTTCATAGCTGAGAAGCAGGCATAATTTCCTCACATTTCTCTGCCCCACGTGTCGTGTCTCTTCTGTGTTGCTTCCCAAGTCTTCTCTCTGCTCAGCTCCACTTTTATGTGGGGAGGGAACATGGAAGCTCTCCTTTCTGTGGAGACTGCCATCTTTAGCAATTCCCTTCTGTGACATCTGTGCATCCAACTCTCCTCTTCTTGTTAGGACACCAGTCAGACTGGATTAAGGCTCACTCTAAATGTCTCATTTTAAACTTATTCTATTTAAAGACTAATCCTCATTTTTTTTTTAAAGATTTATTTATTTGTGCATACAGAACTGGGGTACAGGCCAGATGCTCAGGGGCGGTGAGAGGCTTCACCGGAGACAAAGTGGGGAACAGAACAGGCAGATCAATGAAGTACACTGCTGAGGGGAGCAGCGGGCGGGTCAGGAGAGGTCTGCCACACCATGTGGTCACCTCCGGGGCAGGCGGGGAATCGAACTCATGAGGAAGCGGCTTTAGATTCTCAGTGCTGTGCTTTAACCCGCTGCGCCACCAGGGAGGGCCTAATCCTCATTTTTAACAGATGTCTCTTCAAAGGTGCTATCTCCAAATGTGGTAACATAGGAGGAATTGGGTTGTGAGGTGCACACATATGAATTTTGGAGTGATAGAGCACATAGCAGCTATCATGACTGAGTATAATGTGGTATTCTTGGTGGGATACTGAAACAGAAAAGGACATTAGGTAAAAATTAAGGAAAGCTGAATAAATTGTGATGTGTTAGTGTTAGTTCATTAACATGAAGAATATGTCATACTTAAGACAACAAAACAGGAACACTGGGTGGCAGCTTGAGAAACCCTGTTAGACAAGAATATTCACTCAACTGTTTACAAGCAATGTTATAAGACAGGTCTTTCAATTTCTCAATCTTTCTTTTTCTCATTTTCAACAAGTGAATACCAAATGGTTCCATATGTCTTAAAGGTTTTGGGGAGTTTTCAATGGATAATGTAGGTTTAGACACCTCGCAATCTGCACATTCTGATACATATCTATGTCTTTTTTAAATAAGCTTTTCTTTTGCAGCAGGTTTAGGTTTACAGAAAAATCACAAGTGAGATACAACCCCCTAATGTCCCCATACTCAATTTTCCCTATTATTAACTTCTCACATCAACATGGTGCATTTATTATAACTACTATCGAATATCGACAAATTACTATTAAAGTCCATGTTGTATGCAGGTTTTTTTTTTTTTTCAAGATTTATTTATTTTAGGTATACATCACTGGGGTACATGCCAGAGGTACAGGGGTGGTGAAAGGCTTTACCAGAGACAGAGTGGAGAGCAGAACAGGCCAACTGATGGAGTACACTGCTGAAGGGAGCAGCAAGCAAGACAGGAGAGGTCTGCCACGCCATGTGGATCACCTCCGAGGCTGGGGATCGAACTCTCACTGAAGTGGCTGTGGCTAACCCATTGTGCCACCAGGGAGGGCCAGATTTCCTTAGTTTTGCTTAATCATCTTCTGTTCCAGGATCCCACATTCGATTTAGTCATGTTTCCCTATGGGCCACTTGATTTTAACGCTTTTGCTATGGCTTTAAGAAATTTTCTGTATATTTTCAAATTTAATTTTTTTGACACTGATCATATCTTGAATCTAAACCAGCACATAGATTCTGGGTACCTTTTATAAAATGTTTAGATACTCAAGAAAAATATTTCCCAGGTTTGATTATTGGGAACCTAAGGGACATTTCTTGAAATATATATCTTTGGGTCCCACCCAGATGTAGTAAATGATTTTTGGACTGAGTGATTTAGAAGGAACCCAGTATAAAATTTTATTTCTTAGAATATTTCTTATCTTACATAGATATCTGCCTTAATGTCTCATTTCATATTTTATTAAGTCTTTAATAAATTCTTTTATTATATATATTATCTACCTTACAAGAATACCTATGTGGTATCATAGTTTGTCGCAGAGTTTCTCTGGGTGTGGTAGCCAATTCTAGTCTCCTCTTCTGTAAAAAGAGTTAAACTGTCATTGTTGTTGAAACTTCCTGGAACAGATCTACGACAGTTGAGTTCTTTTGGGGGGCGGTTTTGAAAGAGTGGGGAGGATCTCTGTCTAGGTTGATATGAGGAATTCCAAGAAAGCCTTTTTCAGCATTCACTGTTTTTCAAGTGCGTACTGCACAAAATAATCAATGTGTTCAGGTGGCCAATGGCTAAGGGATAAGAATGCGTTTGTCCATCACAAGGTAGAGAAAGTAGAAAAGTCATAGTTCCTAAAGAATGAAGTATTTCTGCTTTTTTCTCAGGGATCTGAGGTCATGGCAGTATCTCCTAGACTCACCCCAAATCAAGATGGTGTACGTGTTGAAAAGAAGCATCAGTGAATTTTGCCATTCCTCTTTCCAGATTAAAGAGCAGAGTGGCTTAAAGTTGTGAGCTTTATGACTGCAGAGGTATGCGAAGTAATTGGAGGGAAGTAAATTCAAATGGTCCTGCCATACACTGCCTAACAGAAGAGCAGGGAATTGTAAAGACCCATTGTGGCAGCAAAGACAAAGCCTTAAACTCCCACAAATATTGATGCTCAGTATATCGCTATTGAATGTAGACTGTTACTGACCTATTGAGGGTAAAGCTATCTGTGAGAAAGAAATGGTCTGTCCTTGTGGCTCATGGAAGCTGGCAGGGTTAAGATGGCAATGATCTCCTCCATCAAGGAGAGCATGTGAGCCACGAAGGTAAGGAAGGTAATCTAATTTGGAAGTGCCGTTATTCTGCTTGTGAAGAATCAGTGATCTTGCTAATTGCTTGTTCTTGTTGTTGACACCTCTTAGTTGTCTTTCTCCTCACAGCATAGTCTTCATGCACATGTGAAATTAGGCAAAAGCCTGATATTTTCTGGTGGTGTTTATTGTTGTGAACTTATTTTTATAGGATTCAATTTAATTTTCAAAGAAAATGAAGTGATGTAGCATATTTTCCCTTCACAAGTTGCAGCGTGAAAAAAGACACAGGACATATTAGCCAACATTTAATAAATTTAATAAATTAATAGGAAGTATCACAAAAACTTGGAATGGATAACATACAGGAACCAGGAATAAGACAATACTTTGCAACCACTCACAAAAAGTACCATTTGACAAAGGAGAAGATTTACAGGAAATAATATAAGGCAGTCTGTTGCACATGTCTTAAACAGATATACATATAATAGTACATCAAAATGATTCATTTGACAGTAAATTCACCACGTTTACATTTATCACATGGACTTTTTTTTTTAAAACATTTATAAAAGTTTGTAGAGTTAACATTGAACTGTAAGATTTATATCCAAATGAGTATATTTGTTTCATACCAAACTGCACAGAATTGACGATAGCACACAATTTGAGGATAATTACTGTGTTGGGTACTATTAAGTATTACTACTTGATGACATAAGAATCATTAACAAATGTGCTATAAGCTATTATCATTCAACTTATTGCTAGTGCTTTTGAAAATCCATGGTTTATATTTTATTTCTTTGTAAAACATGTGCTATGAGCTTGCCCTGATAGTTAAGAAAAGAAATCAGATGTTTCCAATTTTCTCTAATACTCACAATACTTCAGATCTGAATGCATGGTCTTTTCAAGGACTGCGGAAGGTTGTTTTTCAGTCCCACCGTGTCACCTACTCTGCCTTACGTAAACACAAATCGATGATTCATGCGACATACGTGGCATACATGCAGGACACCATCTGTATGTGCAGAACTCATGCTCAGTGCATGCTGTGTTTCTTCAGACATTTTCATTTCAGTAAGAATTAGATCAGCTCATTCAAATTCATATAATTGTTTTAACATGCAGTTCAACAGAGCTAACAGGCAGGTAGACTTGACTTCCATGTTATATTTGGGCATGCTCAAGCAATTGACTGATATTTGGCAGTGTTGCAAATCAAGTAGAGACTGTATGAGATTCCTCAAGTACAGCAGCTCTCCCACTGCCTCTGTGGCAGACTGTTGGACTTATCTATGCTATGTGTTGAGGACGCAGACCAGGGGTTTTAGAAATTCAGATTCTGCCTTCGTCAACTTCACGATACTGAGAGGCACACTCTAAGGTGTGTAAGGAACTGTCAGGCATAAGAAATAGCATCATGAATTCTTCGGAAATTGATCCACAGTTGTGTGAAATGGACACACATGGAAATACAGTTACTGGAAACATTTGTATACTCTGCACACAGCATAGACTTAATGGTCTGACTTTAGCAATGCTTGCAAACCTTTCACTGGCTGACAAACTGTTAAATGGCACTGAATTCTTAGAGAGCAGCAGGCCCACGAATGAAACAATGGCCAACACTTATTGTAACACAGCACTATATTTTAACAAAGATTTAACTTCTGGTACGTATTTGCAGTACAATGAAGAGCTTGCCACTTTCACAAATTAGCTGCAGCCTTTCCCTGCACTAGAGAGTTTGGAAGGATCTGAAAATGAGATAAATTTTGTTTAAAATCCAAATGGAAACTCTGTATTTCTGTTATTCCCAGAGTTCAGTAATAGCTTTTTTTAAATTACTTTTCTTTTTAACATTCTAAGGGCCTAATTCTGTAGTCCTTAATCAAGTAAAACTTCCAAACTTTTGACCATCTATGCTTCCAGTGCAAGCTTTACTCAAAAATGGACTGCGAAATTAGGTCCTATAGATAGAGGTACCATAATTAAGAAAATATTTTAATAAGGCTCAAAATGCTAATTTCACTTTGTGTGTAGCACACGAATTTCCAGGATCCTGAGATCAAAACCCAATTGATGTTGAATCCTGGATTGGGAAATAACTCTGGGATCTCATTTTCCCAGTTTGATTATGGAATTAGGTATTTACTAAGGACCAGAATGAAAACACTAATTCCAGTTTGCTTGTCGTTATAATCAGAATTTGAACATTGTCCTTAAGAAGTGAAAAGCTATTGGTGTATATATCTCGTATCATCCTTCCACTTCTGTAGTCCTGGTTAACCAGCTGCTATGTTAAAGTACCACTATGTTTGGGGACAGACATTGCAGTAAAATACCAACACAACATTCTGACAATGTCAAATTTTGCCCCTATATGTGACAACAAGGCTAAGTTCTGCCTTTGACTCACTAATTGGTGTGATACAGTATCAGAAGGCAGAACCTATCTTACTGTGTTTATGTGTGTAGATGAGCAGAGCAAGAATTTAAAGTGTATATTTACTGTTAACCTGGAAAAAGATTCTACTGAATTTGGTAATTTTGTTGTGGCTGAAATATAACCACTGTCATGTGCATCATTCTGGTCTCCTGCAAATGCCACCTGGGATGAACATCAACATTTCCTTATGCACTAGAGAAAGGGGGGGAGGAGAGAGAGAGAGGTTGAGAGAAAGGAGAGGGAGGGGGGAGAGAGGTGAGAGGAGGAAGAAAGAGGGGTGAGGTGAGAGAGAGGACAGAAGAAGAGAGCGAGAGACTGAGTGAGAGAGAAAAAAACAAACAAACAAAAATCAAGTCTATGCATCAAAAATCAAAATAAGTTATACTCAGTCTATTATAAACAGTAAATATAGAACCCTAAATCTCACTATTGTACGCATGATTGTAAAGTACAGGGTTGCAAAGCTATATAGAAAAACACTTTTTTCAGAGAGCAATATTTACAGAAGTTATGACCGACAGAAAAAATGAGAGAACATTTTCCTACATTTGTAGCTTTACTGTAGGAAAAGGCTGTGCTGCTCTTTCTTACACACTGCTAATCCTTTCGCTAACCACACTGGAGGGATTAACTGGTAGCTCCAAATTCTCAACTTGCATCTCTATACCCGGCTCGCTGTCGTTAGCTTTCTTAATCATGGGTTCATTGGTATGCCGGTAAATGTTAACATTAAGCTCCCTCCCAGATAAAGCAGTGGCAGCAACCCTCGGGATTTGTCTGACAGGAGGCTTTTTTTCTGACTTATAATTGCAGCGCAAATAGTTGGAGAAAGCCCTTCGGTAAATTTTGTTGAAAAGAGTGTACACCAGAGGATTAATTCCCGAGCAAACATAGCCAATCCAAACAAACACATTCAGAAGTTTTTCCATGAGCTTTTGATTACAGGCCTTCCCACAAAGAACAGACAGAATATTAGTGATAAAAAACGGGCACCACATGATCAGAAACACAAAGAAAACAATGCCAAGGACTTTCGACGCTTTCCGTTCGTTGTTGATGGCTTGCATGGTGCCCCTGGGACGCCTTTCTTTCTTCTTCTTGCGGCGTGGGTTCACCTCTTGGTTAGGGTTTGCAGAATTCTCTTCGTCGGCACCAACCCTCTTGCAGCACTTCAGGAAATCCAGGCTTATACCAGGCGGTTCCTCGGTGTGGCCACGCAGCAGCATGAGCGCTTGTCTGCGAAGAACATGAATCGTCAGGCAGTAGGTAATCACCATGATCGTCAGCGGTATGAAGAAAGCTACGAAGGACCCAATCAGGACGAAATTGGGGTCATTCAGCACGCAGGTGGTGTTGTTGACGAACACTTTGTCTTCATCTCTCAGCCCAATCACTGGGATAGGGACGGAAACACCTGAAGGAAAAAAAAGAAGTAGAACACTGTCATAGCATATGGAAGGATGGAGCAAATGTGTGCAACAACATACGTTCAATTGCCGAAGACAACTTAGAGCTGGCATTTGTTGACAGCTATTCATGGTATAAATTGATAGTCACATAAAAGTCGTCAGAGGAGATCAGATTTTCATGTTGGGAATGCCTTCTCCCCAAATTTTTGCAGAAGGCCATGAAATTACCATCACTGAGAAAAACTATCATTGTTGTATGTAACAGTGAATTGTGTCCTTTTTGTTTTATTTCAAGTTTTTAGAACTGTGCTGGCTCAATGAAAATCTGTCAAATAAATGAATCAATTCACATCTGTACTCAATGACATTAAGAAACCCAATTGTTCCTTTCTTAGCATATCGTCTTTCCAATGCAATAAAAATGATGTGAACATCATCCGAAAGAGTAATAATTGCCTGTCAGAATCAGCAGGGCAGAATTTGAAATGAATGTTTAGCTGACAACATACATTTTTCAATGACACCAAACAAAGTTGTCAAGAAGAGGAAATTTCTTGTGTACCCTTTGGTGACAGGGTCTGGGAGCTCCCGACTTGCTGGAGATTGACAGGAGAGTATGGTCTCCAAAGATGTTACAGGGCAGGCATCTGCCCACTAGTCAAAAATAACCTCCTAGCAGAAAATGAACAGAAGACTGGCTTTAAGAAGGAGTTTTCTGAGACAGCGCATAATAACATTGTTTCAAGGTCAAAAAACAGTGGTACAAAATTGGGGGAGCTACAGGTCTTCTATTTCTGGGTGGAATTTTGAGCATTTTTCTTTTGTAAGAATACTGAGAGGGAATATTTTAGGTAAGCTCTTCCATTATCAATAAACAAAGCTCACCAGGTAGAAAACAAAGAGAGGAGCCTCAAAGGTGATCTAGCACTGAAACATAATTAAGAAACCTGGAGATTTTCAGAAATCACTAAGGGACACCTTGAAGAGGTCCTGCATCAATAAATAACTTGCAAATGAAATTATAATGTGAAAGTTAATGTATTCTTTTTTTTAAAAAAAAAGATTTATTTGTACATACAGAACTGGGGGTACAGGCCAGAGGCTCAGGGGTAGTGAGAGGCTTCACCAGAGACAGAGTGGGGAGCAGAACAGGAAGACTGATGAAGTACACTACTGAGGGGAGCAGCGGGCGGGTCAGGAGAGGTCTGCCACGCTATTTGGTCACCTCTGGGGTGGGCATCGAAATCATGCGGAAGTGGCTTTAGCTTCTCAGTGCAGTGCTTTAACCCACTGCGCAACCAGGGAGGGCCAATGTATTCTTTTTTATGTCCACACGAAGTTGAATTCTGGGGAACTTCACCCTTAAGTTGCTATCAAATAATACTATTTGGAATTCTGGGTGGGTAGATACCTTCACGATGAACCAGGAGAGAGGCAAGAAGTGCCCTCTCAGAGATACTGCTGCTTCAGGGAACTACCAATTGGAAACTAAATCATTATGGTTTGTCTGAACAGTCATTGTGAAGTGTGGAGTGTGTGACTGGATGCTTAAAAGGGAAAAACTAATAGTGCTTCCTTGCTAGAGGAAAAGTTTCTTTGCTAACAATGTTGATTGAGATATAATTTCTGGGAGGATACAAGGAAGAAAGAATATTCAGAAAGTAATCTTCATGCTTTTTCTTAGGCATTGAGTTTCTGAGTGACTGGCCTTTTCTAGAGAGAGAGTGTGGTATGAAAGACAGCCACAGATAGAGGAGATCCAGGACTCCTTAGGGCATTGGTATATGCCTACAAATCTGAACCTAGACATGCCAGTCAAGAAAGCAAAAAAGGCTGTGAAAACTAGAGGACACTGTAAATAAAGTATTCTCAGGTATTCAGTGTGGGAATCCTGATGAAGAGATCTTTGAACCTGGAGTGTCAAGAATCAGAAGGTAATTTACACCACGCCTGATGATATGTTTGGGGGAATTTCAACAAGCATTTGGGAATACTGAATGCCACGGACTACATAGGTTATATTTCTCAAGAGTTATAAAAAAGGACAGGTTACTTTTCTTAAACTTTATAAAAAAAAAAAAAAGCAGGTGAATGCTGCCAGCTTTGGTCATTGGAAACTTTATTTCAAAAGTCATAAATATATGGGATTCTCCAGGACTGTAACTTGAGTTTGCATAAGAGAAGTTGGTACAGACTTATCCTTAAGGAAATATTTTAGTGAAGGGTTAAGCTGTAGGGTGTTTGCTGGAGTTAAAGAAGAC
Organism: Condylura cristata; assembly: GCF_000260355.1. Classification (NCBI taxonomy): domain Eukaryota; kingdom Metazoa; phylum Chordata; class Mammalia; order Eulipotyphla; family Talpidae; genus Condylura; species Condylura cristata. The sequence continues at coordinate 20,805,869 of NW_004567120.1, read as the reverse complement.
AATGTGGGATTAAGAATGAGAGAAAGATTTCCCAAAATAAATACAAAAGAAAAATTTAGAGGAAGAACTTAGAGAAATAAGAGACTTAAAAGTACAACTGAATATTTATAGTATGTTGGCCTGCTTGGGATCTTGATTCCAACAAATAAACTTCAAAAAAATATTCATGAAACAGCTGAAAATATAAGCAATGACTGGCCTCTTGATGATCCTAAATTATTGTTCATTAATTTTGAAGAGTGATGTTGATATTGTGGTTATGTACAAAAAGGTTTTTATATTTATGGGTATACATACTGAAATATTTATGCATACAGTATTATATTTGGAATTTATTTCAAACTATTTTGGAAGGCCGTGTTACAGGACAAGAAAGTAGCAGAGTGATTCAGATGAGCTGAAGCTGGTATTGAAATGTGAAGCATTTTATCCCTGGCATCTATTTGTATAATATGTACATTGGATAAGAGTGCTTCTGAGGCTGACTACTATTGACTCTAGGTTAGGTATCAGACACTGAACCATACATGTTACTGGCATTATACATGTGAAATACACGACCTCAGTTGGGTCAAGAACGCTATAATACAAATACTTGGTGAAGTAGCTTAACCACTTTACAATATCTTTTACCATCATTCATTTACATTTTTTTTTTTTTAGAAACCATGAATGCTATCAACAAAACCAGAAGAAATTAAAATGTTTTCATCAATCTCAGGAAATTATAAATAATGGCAACAATGGAAACTGCATTAATAATGATATATATTGCACAGATCAAGTTATTTAATACTTAAAATAATTAAAACTATATCAGCAATTCTCAAAGTGTGACTCAGTGATCTTGGGGACCTCTGAGGCTTTTAGTTTACTGTTTCCTTTTTCTAATTATTTGTCTTTAAAATTGCCTTTCTTCATAAAATCTACCAAAATAGAATGTTACAACTAGTTGAACATAGATACATATATGAAAATTCAACTAAACATTATAGAGATTTTGAAACTATCAAACAGTGCCTATCTTCTCTCTGATGTTTTAAAAATGTAATTTTCATAACTGTTATTTATGTTAGTATGAAATGGTTTCATTATTATTTACAATGAAATGATTAAAATACTTTTAACATTTATTTTTAAATTTTGAATACAATAAGCACAAAGAGATATAACCCATATGAACAAATTCCTTTGGAGTTTTTCACATACTTTGAAGACTAGAAAGGTGTCCTGACACCAAAGAGTTTGAGAAGTGCTGTTCATTGTTAGTAAACAAAGATATGGAAACCCTCGAGTTAAGTTCAGAAAATGTGTGGTCTTTCTCTGTATTTAAAAATCCCTAATCAGTAAAAAGAAACCAACAGCAATGAGAGCAACAAAATACTTTAAATGCATTATTCAATCTTATAAAAATTTTGAACACCAAAGTATTATTTCATGAAGTTAATTTCAGAAAACTTAAGTGAGTTTATTAAGTGTAATAAGCGATCTAATAACTTCAAAATCCTTGAATGAAAGTAAACTACCATTGGAAATACCAGGTACTAATAACAAATGCAATAATAATAACCTTTTACTTAGTGCTTCCTATTTGTAACATGCTAAGTCTAGTCTTTTATAACGCTTACATGTTTTCATATCTTAGCTTATACTTTTTCTTCACCCCACTATTTTTTATTCTTTCATTATATTTGTGTTTCCAGTTATGAATAAAAATGTTTAAAAAGATGTCATATGTTAGTAATTCAGAAAAGACAAAGAAATAAGACATTAACTGGAAATACTAATCTTTTTTTAATCTTTCTGAAATTAACTTCAGTAAATCTATATCAACTTCAGAAATTTAGAAACAATAAGACTATTATAATTCACGTTCTTCTAAAAACATCAAACAATACTTCAACCAATAAGCAGTTTTGCATGCAGTATCATGTCTAGTTCTCAAACAACTCTAGAAACTAACATTTACTAAGTTTACTTAAACTTATGGAGAAAAATACCTACAATAAACAAAGAGTCTCACTTAGCATTTTAGAAACACTGAATTCAATAATAAAGTTATAATTAAAGTTTTCTTTGAAAATGTAATGCATTAGTATTACTACAACAGTGAATACTATGACTACAAACACTGCTACAGGTATCATGCATAAAGAGTTTGCTGACCTTAATACTTTATCTGCATTAGATAATTTACATGCGTTAACTTTACATGCATTAAATATCTGCATTACACTTTAATTTAAATATCTTAGCTCCATTAAAAAAAAAGCCATAAAATAATTTGGCATGATTGTTTTAGTTCAAAGAAACAAGTAAATTCAGAGAATGTATAAAGATATTCACATTATTTTCTAAAGCCTTGAATTCAAGCAACACAGATAAACTCTCTTTAAGCTATTAAATGATAACAGCATGTGCCAATGATTCTTACATAGATATTTCTTGCAGAATTTAGCATCTTTGAAAGTGTGATGCATTGGTAAGAGTGCAAAATGTGTTACCTTCAAATATCTGTTTGGCATAGATTATTTTAGGATGATTATTTCCAAAACACTGCTGACATAAAAAAACATAGAAAGCTAAGTATAAATTACTCTCATGTGTTACATATATGTGAAACAAAATATTCAGTCACAGAGGTGTCTTCCTCACTGTATCAGAAAGTGGAAGTTGATCAAATCTCAAGAATACTTACCAGCTGAGAAGGAAGCAACTTAAATCTGCATAATAATTGAAACTTTTTTGTTCCCTTCCTGGTAACCTCTCCTTAGTGAGTCGCCTTTCCCCTGTCCCTCCACTCCTTTGTTTTTAGCTGAAAATGGTATTTAAAAGGATGGTTTAGGCCACTTCACTGTTAATCTGTTTTCCTTGATTGCTTCCCACCCTTCCCCCCCTTAATGTTTTATTACAGGAGTGTCTCCCATCAGGAATCCAGAATGGAAGGGAGATTATTTTCTCTTGCCTGCAAATTTTATAATTTTATACAATTACTTAGCCACGCAGAGGTTGTTGCATTGTTGTAAGTGCATATGTAAACCTGGTCAAAAGAATTTTTCAAATACCTTCTGGTAAGATCAAAATGACCAGCAAGATCCTCTAAAAAAAAAACAAAACAATAAATTAGACAAATTATAGTTAAGCTCATGAAGGAAAAATGGGAGATAACTCTATTAAACAGAATTAGAAAAAAATAGAAGTCACAACAGATATATCAGAAATGCAGATGATCATAAGAGACGACTATCATCATCTTTATGTCAGCAAACTGAAAAATCTGGAAAAAATAGAGTCAAATTTGTAGAAGAATACAACCTTTCTAGATTGACTCAAGAAGAAATAGAAACAATTAATTGGACAATTATAAGCAAGGAAATTGAAAAATTGAAACAGTGATTGAATGTTCCCGCCCTCCCCTCCCCCCAATAAAAAGTACAGGATCAGATAGTTTCACTAAAGAGTTCTTTCAGAGATGAATAAACATTTATCTGTCTCAAGTTCTTCCCAAAAAATTGAGGAAGAGGTAATGTCCCTATCATATTTTACAAGACCAATATTAATCTGATACCCAAATCAGAAAAGGACATCACAAGAAAGGAAAACTAGAGATGAATATCTATGATAAACAAAAATTAAAAATACTCAACAAAACATTTGCAACATGAATTCAATAATGCATTAAAATGATCACACATCATGGCCAAGTGGGATTTATTCTTGGGATGCAAAGATGGTTCACCATACACAAATCAATCACTATAATTCACCATATTAATGGAAGAATTTGATCAGATTCATTATCCATTTATGACAAAAACTGTAGAACCCAACATGAACAACAAAATGATACCAAGAGCCCAATCAAAAAGTAGGGAGAAGAACAAATAAAATACTTCTCCAAAGACATACTGATCACCAGCAGGTACTTGAAAACTGTTCAAACTTGCTCATCATCATAGCTAGGCTTTCCTGTTGTGCTTATAGTAGACAAAAATAACCAAAAAATAAATCCCAAATACCACCTGCTAGAAGAAAAAAAGAAAAACAACTAGTACTCAAGGTACTCATCCAGATTTTGAGTAAACAAACAAAAAATTAATAAAAAGTTTATAGATAAGCTAAATGCACACAGAGGACTGTACTATGGCAAGATGATACTTCAAGGCAATATGTCATTTTAAGTGGAGAATGACAAGTCTCCAGAAACCAAACCGAAAATCACAGATTATGATCTAAAAGGCAGATAATTCAATATAGCTGTCATAAAGAAACTCAACCATATACAGGAAAACTCAGAAAAGCAATTCAACAAGTTCAGGAATAAGCTTATACAGAAGGGAGAGACCACAGCTGTATATAATAAACTAACAGTTTTGAGATGTGAAGAATTCAATAAATGAGACCAAGAATTCCAAAGAAAGCTATGGCAACAGAAATCATCTAATGGAGGAATCAATCAATAAGTTTAATAATGGAAACTTAGAAATGATTCAGAGAGAAAAATAAACATAATCTATCCAGGGCCTCCTTAGTGGCCTAGGGGTTAGAGATCAGCACTATCACCACCGAGGCTATGTTCAAACCCTAACTAGAGAGGTGACCCACATGGGGCAGCAGGCCACCCCTGTCTGACTATTGCTCCCCTCATCAATGTATTTACATCTACCTGTTCTGCTCCCCACTCTGTCTCTGGTGACGCCTCTCACCACCCCCACCTCTAGCATACAAACTAGTTCTTCTATGCAAAAATAAATAAGAGGACAAAGAGTTTTTTTTCAAAAAAGAAATAATCTATTCAATAGAAAAAGAAAAGCTTCACAAAAACAATTAAATAGTGATAACAGACAAGCAGAGTCAGTTAAAAAAATATGAAATAATTATCTTAAAAGCAAATAAACAAAACTCACCAATGAAAAGCCACAAGTGATTGGATGGATTAAAAAGAAAACCCAACTACATGGTCTCAGCAAGAGGTTTGCTTAAGTTATAAACAGACTTAAAGGAAAGGGATAGAAAATGTTACATAGGCACACCAAATATGCAAAGTAAAAAGTAAATATCAGGAGGCCTAAAGGGAGACATTGGAGCAACATAATAAAATCAGGTGCTACTAACACCGTCTTTACATCAAAACCACCTAATGTTGCAATGATCAAATAAGGAATTTGCAGCAACTGTTATAAAGACATTAAGGGACTCAAAGTCAAATGTGGCCCTAATGAGTGATTCTCGCTCTCACCAAGACATGGAAATTATATAAAAAATATGTTATGCAATTTTTGAACCAAAGGATAAAATATCTGAATAAATAAAATTGGACAAGTTTATTATAATTTTCTCTCTGAAGATGAGAAAAGAAAGGAGCCATGACCTAGAAGATGTTCATAAAAATTACTCATTAGAACAAAAAGAGTGAAAAATTTGTAGAGCTTCAGTAACTTTCTTTTAGAATGATAAAAAGCATTTTAACACAAATAATTAGGACCTGAAGAGAAGAGAAATAATGGGGTAGTAAAATGAAGGAATAATGGTAAGAATTTCCCAAATTTGGTAAAAAGTATTAATCTGTAGACTTAAGCAGTTCAACAAGCCTTTAGTAGAATAAATTCAAAATGTAAGCCTCTTTTTCTGTAATTTTGGAATCTGTGGAGACCTAGTGGGAACAAAAACTTCTAAACTATGACTGGAAGACTGGGGGTAGTGTTCAAGGTGATTTTTGCTAGTTACAAAGAGGAGGCTCTGCAATCAGAGGTAGCAGATGGCTATTTATTTTTACTTTATTTTTTAGTATAATAGTTTATTTTACATCATTTTGTGCATTTTTCCATTTCACTTGCAATCCCCATGGGTTTCCCACTACCAAATCACCCGTGTGCCATCACCATAGTCCAGTGCACTTCCCCATCCCCATTTTTGATCCCATTCCCCACTCCACCCCTGCAAAATGTCTCTGGTATATAGTTGTTCATTATTATTTTTTTCCCCCGGTCCTTTATGCTCCTGCTATGAGTGAAACCATCTAGTATTTTTCTTTTTCTTTCTGGCTTATTTCACTAAGCATGATCCCTTCCAGCTTCATCCATGTTGCTGCAAAAGTCCTCGGTTTATCTTTTTTGATTGCAGAGTAATACTCCATAGTGCATATGTACCACATCTTTTAAATTCAGTCATTTACTTTTAGGCATTTGGGTTGATTCCATGTCTTTCCTATTGTAAATAATGCAGCAATAAACATGGGGGTACAGGTGTCTTTTTGAATCAGTGTTTTTGTGTCTTTTGGGTAGATACCTAAGAGTGGGATTGCTGGGTCATATGGGAGCTCCATTTTTAGCAGTTTGAGAAATCTCCAGTTTTCCATAGTGGTTGTACCAGTTTGCATTCCCACCAGCAGTGCAGGAGAGTTCCTTTTTCTCCACATCCTCGCCAACATTTGTTGTTGCTAGTTGTTTGAAGATGTGCCATTCTCACTGGTGTGAGGTGGTATTTCATTGTGGTTTTAATTTGCATCTCCCTTATTACAAGTGATGTTGAACATTTTTTTTCATATGCTTGTTGGCCACAGATGGCTATCTTTTAAATTGAAGGTGTTTATGTGAAATATGAAATGCAGTTCTATCTAGGCAAGAGATATGCTGATATGCACAAAGAAACTACAATACAGAGACTCCTGGTGGCAAACCAAATGAAACTAGAGTAATCTTGGAAAAGGAAGTGCATGGCCCCAGAAACAGCTGTAAGGTTCATGCCAAATTCTGAAATATTTCTGCTAAGGCGATAGGACACAGAATCTGTGTGATACTGTACCCCCTCAAGGACTTAATCTTATTAAACAGTCAAAAGATAAAAGTGGATGTGTTCTTTGTAAAAAGATATAATATCGAAGTAAAATAGAAGAATATTGCAATTGTCCCATTTATAAACAATAGAAATAATAAATATAAAAGGCAGAGAAATTGACATAATTCTAAGAGAGAGTAATAGAAAAATGTAAAATGAAAACACATAATTTCAGCTACCATGGTGGAAAGAAGATAATGAATGTTTTTATAAGAAGTAAAAGCAGGGCCCTCCCTGGTGGCACAAGGGGTTAACACACAACACTATGAAGCTATCACAACCACTGCAGCCTAAGTTCAATCCCCACCCAGTGTGCTGACCCACATGGCCTGGCAGACCTCTCCTGTCTTGCCTTGTGCTCCCCTCAGCAGTGTATTTCAGTCAATCTCCCTGGTCTGCTCCCCACTCTGTCTCTGGGGGATACTCTTACCCCCACATCTCTGGCCTCCTCCCCAGCCCTTGTGTGCATAAATAAATAAATCTTAAAAAAAAACAAAAGTGACTCAATTTCAAACCAGAAGTATAAGTTCACTGACATATCCTTCAAAAAATATATTCACTGAATATATCTCATGCAAAAAACAAAACAACAAAAAAGGGGGTAGTAAAATTAAGACCTTTTAAGATAAACTAAAACTTGGAGAATTCATTGTCAAAGGAACTTCACCAAAGCAGGTTTAAAGACTAAATATTAAAGGTTAATGAAAATGACAAAAGACAGAACTTTAGATATATTGTCAGAAAGAGAAGCAGTTGAAATGGTAAATATGTAAGTAAATTTAAAAGATCACATTTTTGTTCTTTTCTAATTATTTAAAATGTATAAATGTTTTAAAATAAAATAATTTAAAAGTTGTTTCTATAATATATACAGAAATAGCAACAATATAGACAACAATAGCAAATAGACTTGATATATAAACTTACTGTTTGAAGTTTCTAGCAATTCTCAAGTCTCGGGTTACAGAAAGGTATAGTATTCAATTTATGGATGCCTATGAGGTAACAAAGGGTGGCAATCCCTAGATTAAATGAAAATAATTAAAAGATGTATAGCTAAAATTTCAATAAAGTAACTGAAAGAACATGCTAAAATATCTGGTAAATACAAAGAAAGAATAGAAGAATAAAAATCAAATGAAACAAAGAATGTGATATAAGGCTCAAACTCAGTTATATCAATATTTTCTTAAGATGTAATTGGAACAAATGTTCCAGTTTAGAAGGTAGTGCTTTTTTATAGTAATTTAAAAAGTGAGGTTATCACGGTCTAAAAGAGATGGACTTTAAATATTAACACACACATAGATAGATAGTAATGAAGGCAAATGATATGTTGCTCATGCAATAGTGATAAGAAATTTGGCATGGTGATTTTAATTTCAGATATAGTATACATCAAGACAAGAAATATTATCAGAAATAAGGGAAGCATTAAAAAAATAAAAGGATAAATTACACAGTAAAACATAACAACCCCAAACATGTTTTCAGCAAAGAACACAGCTTCAAAATTCATGAAATAAAATTTAATCGAACTAAAACAATTAATTAATAATCCCTCAGTCATAATTACCAATTTTAACATTCCTCCCTTAGAAAACTACTAGCAGATTAAAATAAATGTGAGCAGTGCTACTAGTTAGCACGAACATTTACACAACATTATACCAAATGTTTCTGATACATGTCCTTTTCAACATGAATTGAAATGTTATCCAATATAAATCTTAGGCTGGAACATAAAATATACATTAATAATTTCAAAAGATTGAAATCTTATATAGTATGTTCTCTGACAACATAATTAATTTTGAAATTAATTCTAGAGATTCCCTAGATAATTCAAAATAAAATTACAAATATTTAAATAACTAATGGGCCAAAAAAAAAAAAAAAGAAACATAAGGGAAAGTTGTAAAACAACTTGTATGTTGTATGTTGAAAATGCAACATATGAAATACATTGGTACAGAAAAAGCTTTGTTAAGAGAGAAATGTCTACATTAGGAAGAACAAGAAGTTAAAACCAGTGATCTCACTTTTCACAGTAAGAAACTTGAGGAAATGGCATTATGTATAGTAGCCAGGCAGTAAAGAACCAAAATCAATGAAAGAGAAAACAGACAAATATTAGAGAAAACTGATAAAATAAAAGTTGGTTCTTTGCAAAACACAAATTATATTTATGAAGCATAAAAGAAAGGGTAAAACTCTATATTGTATAAACATTGAAAATTAAAGAAATACAATCATCAATTTTATGCTGTACTATACCACAAATAATGTAAGAAACATATAATGCTATAAATCCTTGGGACTTCCCTGGTGGTGCAAAGGGTTAAAGCTCAGCGCTATGAAGCTGTTCACAGACACTTCAACATGAGTTTGATTCCCAGCCAGGGAGCTGACCCACATGGTGAGGCTGACCTCTCTTGACCTGCCCGCTGATCCTCTCAGCAGTGGATTTCATTCAATCTACCTGTTCTGCTTCTCACTCTTGTCTATGGTGAAACCTCTCAACCCTCCCCTTCCCCCCCCATCACACCTCTGGCCTGTACCCCAGTTCTTATATGCATAAATAAATCAATCTTGAAAAAAAAAACACATTTATACCCCCTGGCATTTGAATGATTGCTTCCATATTGTTTATTTCTAAATTTTGTGTAATTCCAGAAATTGTTATAAACCTTTTCCTTTTAGTAATTACTCAATCTTTTAAAACACAATGAGAATGTATACTTTTTATATGCCTCAAATGTTTTAATTCCCTAATTTAATATGATTGTATAGTCACCTTTTTTTCTCCCCTTTCTTAGATTCATTGGCCCCATAGATTGTGAGTGCTCTTTTTATGTTTAAAATAAATTTATCTTATTGAGGTATAATTTACAGTAACATAACATACCAAAAGTTCAATTAAAAATTATATGAAATTTTACCAAACTATTTATCTATGTAGTAACCATCTCAGTCAAAGTATAGAGCATTTAAATACTCCAAACATTTTTCTCATTCCCCTTTCTAGTCAATGTTCTCCAGAGTAGGATGTCACTATTTGGCAATATATCACTATGGCTTTGCTTGTTCCAGAACTTTGCATAAATATATTGATACAGGTTGGAGCACAGCATTGTGAAGCTAGCCACAGAAGTTCAAGCCCCAGCCAGAGGTGACCCGTATGGTGCAGCAGACCTCTCCTGTCTGGCCCTATGCTCTGCTCAGCAATGTACTTCATCCATCTGCCTGTTCTGCTCCCCACTCTGACTATGGTGAATCATCTCACTGCCCCTGCACCTCTGGTCTGTACCCCAGTTCTGTATGCATAAATAATATAAAAACTTAAAAAAAGTTTTTATAAATAATATAAAAACTTAAATATAAATAATATAAAAACTTAAAAAATATAAAAACTTAAAAAACTTAAATTATAAAGTATATAAGATTTTGCCCACTTTTGACTGAATTGTCTTATTATTATTTAATCATGAGTTTTTTATATATTCTTAGCACATTTTTTTGGTCACATATATCTTGCCAATATTCGTTCTGAGTTGGTGGCCTAAATTTTTCATTTTCTTAACTATCATTCAATGAGCACTTTTAAATTTTGATGATGTTCAATTTAACTTTCAAATTTTATTGTTTGATTTTCTATTTAAAAAACACTTGCCCATGCCAAGGTTATGAAAATATTATCCTATAATTTATAATTTTAGTTTTATATTTTGTATTAAATTTTATACAGAGTATGAAGTGAGGGTCAAGATTAATATTTTTGCTATCAATATGTACTTAAATTTCAGAACATTTGTAAGGAAAACTCCTCATTTAATTTTCTGGTGTTATATTTTGAAGCTAAATTTATTATAGTGTGAATATATTTCTAAACTATGCCTTAAAAATTGCATTCATTCATTTGTTTATTGTTTTTCCAGTAACCACTCGCTTGATATATTTATTCTTTATTATGCTAACTAGTTTAGCAGAGAACTGAATAAAGTTGTCAACTATCATAATTATTATATATATTATAATATAAACTGTAATGCCTAGGGAAATTCCTAGGAATATAACTTAAAAATGTGCAAGAGAAGCAACAGAACAATTAAATATTACCATAAAAATATCAATTTAAAGTAGAATGAGGAAATAATACAACAAGGCAAAACAAAATTGATGTAAGTCATAGGAGATAGTGACAAATTAATAAGCATAGACCTTACCTTATCAATAATCACACTAGCTATAAATGGATAAAACATTTCAATAAAGAAGGCAGTAGTTGGAAGAATGACTAAAATAACACTATGTATTTGTCATCTACAAGATATTCTCTTTATATTAAATGTAAAAGAAAAAAGATGTACCATGCAATTAAGAAATAAAAGAACGCATAGACTACACTAATATAAGGCAAACTTAATGATAAAAGTTGTTACTGGAGACTAGGAAGTTTATTCTACATTGAGAGAAGTATCAATATATCAAGACTATATATTATATTTTTATGAGATGAATTATAAATGGTGACAAGGAAAATATGAGGGTGACTATATAATCAAATCGTCTATAAGACTAGAAGACAGAATGGTCATAATCTAAATTAGCATACAGATAGGAGAAGGCATTAAAATTTAGTTGTTTCTTTGTAAATTAATCTATACATTCATTTGTTTACTTATTTTGGTGTGTGTGTGTGTGCATTTTTATTGCATCATTATTCATTTTTGTATAACATTTTATTTCCCATCAGGTGTAGTCCCCATAAAATTTCGTGAACCATCACCATAATATTTTGTGCTCTTCTTGTCTATTTTAAACCATTTCCGACCTCCTCCCCTGTTGAATTTATAGTTGCCTGCTAGTTTTGTCTTTTTTCCTTACCCCTAATTAGTTTCCCCTATATTCATTCTATAAGTGAAACTATCCCATATTTTTTCTTTTTCCTTTTGATTTACTTCACTGAGTATAATCCCTTCCAGCTCCATCCATGTTGCCACAAAAGACCTGAGTTTATCTTTTTTATTGCTGAATAGTATTCCACCTTCTTGATTCAGTCATCTGTCTTTGGGCATTTAGGTTGTTTACATATGTTAGCTATTGTAAACAGTGCTGCAATAAACAAAGGAGTGCAGGTTTCCCTTGGAATTAATATTTTTGTGTTCTTTGGATAGATTCTTATGAGTGGAATTGTTGGGTCATATGGTCGTTCCATTTTTAGTAATTTGCGGAAACTCCATGCATGTGGTTGGGCAAGTTTGCATTCTCACCAGCAGTTTAAGAGCTTTCTTTTTTCTCCACATCCTTGTCATCACATACCTGTACTACCAGCTTAGTCAGGAGGCCAAAGCTGGAGGACCACTTGGACACAGGAGATCTGGACAGTAGTGCACTATGCCATTTGGGTGTCCACACTAAGTTTGGTATCAATATGGTGACCTTCCAGGAGTGGGGGCACTACCAGTTTGCCTAGGAATGGATGAAGCAGCCCAGGTCGGAAACCTTTCAGGTCAAAATTTCCATGCTAATTTATTGTGGGTCTGCTAATTCTAACTGTCTATTTGGGTCATTTGTTACCTGCAGTTTTGCATCTTATATAGGTCAGAACGGTCCTTCAGAAAACGTCAATCAATCATAGGAGCCAAACCTTACATGGTGCCTTTCAAATCAATCAAGAACAGGAAGCTTGATCACTGTGGGAATGGTATGCATCTAGATGTATGACCACGAATGGGGAGGCGGTGCTAATGAGGGTTGCATAAACTTACTAACAACTAGTATCAAGATGTATGACCTTGAACACCTTGGGGGCTGAGGACTGAAGCTGGTCAGTGGAATGCCTTGTTGCTAAGATTGAAACCCTGGCTGGGGAATGAGGGCTGGGTCTCAGTTACAATACTGAGTCATCAAGCAGATGAGAAGTGCCTGGAGGGCAGACTCACAATCCTTGATACTAAAGATAACTGCACATTTTCTAATTACTGCTTCCCCTTTTCCTTTTTCCCTCCTTCCTCATACAACTGAGTCTGTATGATTATTCTATCAATAAAAAGGCCAAGATCTTTATCAGTATTGTGTTGCCCTAACCAACTGTTTTGGAATTTAAATAGACCCCTATCTAAATATAAATAGACTTTTAATGGAGAGCTAGGAAAGTAAACGTTAAAATTAATATGAAAAGTTAAACAACCTAAAACATCCAGACAAATACTGATTAAACAAGAGCTCTAAGGGGGAGGGAGGCTGACTACATCAGATAAAATTTAGTAGGAAAATTTCAAAATTAAAAGAGTTTTCACACAAAAAACACACTAGTGGAGGAGACTGTGAACTTCAGAAAGAGGCCTAGCTAAGCAAGAAAATTTAAGATACTATAAAGATGAAAATTTAAGATATTATAAAAATGACATCTTAAAATCTAACAGGGTGGTCCCTAGGGAAATGTTCCCTGCCCCACCCAGAAGGAGGGTGGAGCTGAGCAGAGAAAAGGAGAGAAGAGAAGGAATTAGAGGAGAAGAAGGAAGGAGGCTGGATGGAGAACAAGGAGACCTGAGGATGGAGCAGCAAGCATGTGATGAAGAAACCGTGCTTGTTTCCTGGCCTTGGACTGGTTGAAACAGATGTGGGTGAAAGACCCGTGGGGAGGTTCACTATGTTAGTGTTTATATTTATTTTGATTTTGCTCTTTTCCTCCCAGACTTGTCTGGCCATTTCTGACCCTTTTCTATGGGTCCCGGCCAGAAGGTGCTTTAGTCTTGTGGCGGGTTTTCAGGCCTTGCTTTGGGCCAATCCCTTTTGGGTTGCCTGCTCTAAGTGGGTTCTGCCATCCACCACATCAAAACAAAACATATAAAACTTTAATGAAAAGGGACTTTAATACAGTGAATATACAATATGGAACACAAAGAATATAACTTCTAAATGAAACATCTGAAGTTATCCATCCCCTCGTGGGCAAAAGTCAACCCAAAAGGGATTGGCCCAAAGCAAGGCCTGAAAGCCCGCCACAAGACTAAAGCACCCAATGGAAAAGGGTCAGATATGGCCAGACAAATCTGGGAGGAAAAGAGCAAAATCAAAATCAATATAAACACTGCCATAATCACCTCCCCTACAGGTCTCTCACCCACATCTGCCTTAACCAGTCCAGTGTCAGGAAACAAGCACGGTTTCTTCATCACATGCTTGCTGCTCCATGTGGCTTCCTCAGGTCTCCTTCTTGTTCTCCATCCAGCTTCCTTCTCTTCTTCTCCTCTGATTCCTTCTCATCTCTCCTTTTTCTCTGCTCAGCTCCACCCTTCTTCTGGATGGGGCAGGGAACTTGAAACTTCCCCTTTTCCTAGGGATCACCCTGTTAAAAAATCACAGAGTACATGAATTTTTAAAAATAAACAGCATGACATAACTGAATGATTATTGGGAAGATAAACTGACTGCATGTTCAACATATAAAAACCCCAAATGTATCAGAGTTCTAAATTTAAAAAGTGAGGAAAATGTGGTTACTTACTGTCCAACCTGAGAGTGGGAAATTACTATCTTTAACATTACGTTATAGCAATAACAAACACAGAAAATGCTCTCATTTATAGCATGGAAATGTTTATTATCTGTGACGTATAAAGATTTATTTAAGTTAAGAAATATGGTAAAAGCCTCAGTTTGTGAAAAAATGATTTAGCAACAAACATATGTAAACACATTTCAACCAAAATAAAAAGATGCAAAATAAAATTACACAGACATAACATTTTTCAACTATTAGATTGGCAAAATTTTAAAAGTTTGAGAATGCACTTTGTTAGTATTAATGGTGGCAATGAAAATGATTCAGCTTTTAACAAATAAAAATTCCTAAATGAATATATATATATATA
>NW_004567120.1:20755964-20791052 GCF_000260355.1 Condylura cristata | reverse complement strand
TATATACATACACTTAAACCTTGAAAAATCAACTTCATTTCTAGGAAACTATATTGAAGATAATCTTTCAAAATTATGAAATGATAGAGATTTGCTTGCACATGATAGTAGAATTATGGGTAATTACAAAATAGTAGAAAACTTAAATGCTCATACTACAGTGGAGATTTGTTAAATAAATGATGATATTTCTACACAACATATTATTACGGGTATAAAAAAATCAGTCAGGGTCCCTCCCTGGTGATACAGTGGGTTAAAATGCAGCACTGCAAAACTGGCCAAGGCTACTCTGGTGCAAGTTCGATCCCTGCCCTGGAGGTGACCCACATGGTGCAGCAGACCTCTCCTGACACGCCCGCTGCTCCTCTCAGCAGTGTACTTTATCGATCTGCCTGTTCTGCTCCCCACTCTGTCTCTGTGGAATCCTCTCACTGCCCCTGTACCTCTGGCCTGTACCCCAGTTCTGTATGCATAAATAAATTTTAAAAACTTAAAAATAATTATAAAAAAATAAATAGTGCTGTAATAAACATAGGGGTACATGTATCCTTAAAAAAACAAAAAACAAAAAACAGTGTTAGACATTTGAGCATTGAGGTCTTTTACATGATACTTCATTTTACATCTACCATCTTGATATGAAATTAAATAGAGTGACTTCTAGGATATATTATCTAGTGAAAAACACATATGTGATATTTTATCTTTATCTAAGAAAGGAGAAACAGTTGTGTTTTTTCCAAAAACTATAGAACAACACCCCAGAAATTAGTGAATGACTAACTAGCCATAGCAGTTCTCTGAGTGTTTGTTATTTTGACTTTTGGAAAACATATTAATATTTTATATAATAAAAATTTAAAATATATATTCAATCATCATTGAATATATCCAGAAACCAAAATATTTCTAAATGCAAACAACTAGTAACTGAACCACACAGAAGAAAAATAAACTAATCCTAGCATTATGAACAAAATGCTTTGATTGTATACTTCTAATGAAAAACAACATGAAAATAATTGAAATAAAATTTCAACCATAACATTAAATTTATTGGCAGTGGTATGAGTATGGTAATTCTAGAATGAATTTGTTTTACTGCAGGTTTATAAATAATAAATAAATGAATATCTTGATGCTTTTAGGAGTAGATTTATCACTGTGAGAAAAATGAATAATAATGAAATTTGAAAAAGTAGCAGAAGACTCCTGCATGGAATTGGGATTCATGGCACAGATATATAGGAACAGTGATACCCTAGTAGTAATGAGCAAGCCTTGATTCCATATTGTGGTTCATAAAACAACTGAACACTAAAAAGAATAGCTTCCTTGTATGAAATGACTGATTTCAGGACTAGGGCATAGAAACTGAGGTAAACTTGGCATGAGTCATGCTTGAAAGTTTGAAAGTGCTCAAATGCTCGTGGGACATATTAACGGTATTCTCATTGGACAACTAGCACAATCTGAGTATTAAAATAATTTAAAACTAATAAATTAAGTTACATTGATTACAAAAGAATTCATGAGTCTTTAGAAATACGAATAAATAAATAACAAATTAAATGTGTGCGTGTGAGGAACCCTTCCTTACAATATTATGCCAACTAATACAGGAAAAAAGAGTGATTATGAGAAAATTATTATTGTAAAATCACATTTGTTTAGGGAAGGATCATCAGAGGATTCTAAATCCATTGGGTCTAAGTTTTCTGAGAAACAGTTTTTTAAGTTCCAAATATCTGGAGATGTTCTAGTTACCTTGTCATTTTTATCCACTTCAATTTTATTTAAAAATAGACATTTTATTTTTCCATCATTTCAGAAGTGTCTTTAGAAATCATGGTGAAATATATGGTCAAATTTGACTAATATTTCCTGTGCAAATAATGGAGCTACATATAGATCTTGTAATGAGTAAATGAGCTCAGCCTTGTCGCTGTCCTCATACAATTAATGGAGAAGTTGTGTCAAAATCTTACACTGCAATTATAGGTTCATCCATCTGTTCTTGCAGTTCTGTACATTTTTAATTTACATTCATCTATTGTTTCTAAAGGCAGGGTTCTGTTTTGAGAAATGTTTTGTCAGGCAATTTTCTTTTGCCAACATCACAGAGTATAATTATATAAACCCAATAGTGTAGCCAAGTCTATATTGTGTAGCCTATTAGGATCATCATGTTATATAAGGTCTTTTATTGACTGAACCATAGTTAAATGATACACAACTGTCATTTAACAATGAAAAGTCTATTTGACAGATTACTAATATAGCTGCATAATCTTTTTGTTGGTTAGTGTTTGTGTGAGGTAACTTTGTGATCCTTACTTTTCTTATGCTTTATATATGCCTCTTACAAACACATAATTGGGTTATGTTTTCACATCCTGACAGTCTTATAATATTTAGTTCATTACAATAAATATAATTATGGATATATTAGACTTTCATTCTGCCATTTTGATAAATGTTTTGTGTGTTCCTATGGTATCTGTATTCCTTAATCTATCTTATATTGTCTCCTATATTATTTTATAATTTCCTTCTGCAATTTGGAAATTGAGCTTTCCTTTTCCTGTTGGCATTACCCTTGAATGTACAAGTTATATTTTACTTATTGAAAGTTAATATTTAATATAATTTCTATCTTTCTACAGGACACTGACAAAAGTATAATTTCAATTCCTTTTATTTATGTTTTTCCTGTATTTTAGTTCCATAAATATGCTCACCTTCAGAAGTCATTATTATTATTTTTATGTCAATCTTTAAAATATATAATCTCACATTTTCCACTTTGATTCCATCTTTTCTTGAATCTTCAACTTTCTATCTGCTGTCATTTCTTTTGCATTAAGAACACCATCTAATACTTCGTAAGTAGGAGCCTTCTTTTGTTCTATTTTACCAACTTTTGTTTATTTGACAATGTATTTAATTTTTATTCTTGTGGTATAACATTGCTAAATATGTGACTATAATTCACTATTTAGCTTTTATTAATACATTGACACTATCATTTAAAAACCCAATTTTTATTGCTGCTGTTGGGAAGGTACTCATTCAGCTTATTGTTGTTCTATTGATGTTGATCTCTTCATAATCTTTACCCTTTTTCTTCAGTGTCACTATGATGGGTATAATTCTTTTTATTTATTTTTTAATGTGCGAATTTGTGTCTCTCATCAATTCTGAAAGCCATTATATGTCCAATATTTCATTTCTGACATTCTTCTTTTCTTTTTGTAGCACTCTTCTTAATTTATGTCTATTATCTTGGTATTACCTTCTCTCTCTTTCCACTTTTCCTGGATTCATTCATTGCAGTTTCTTCTAACCAGTCACCATTAATTATATCTTTAGTCATGTCAGCCATGTCTAATCTGCCATTGAATTCTTAGGTTTTTTTTTTTGTGTGTGTGCTTAAGTTCCATATATTCTAGTTGTTTCTCAAATCTTAAATGTCACTCTATCACTTGTAGTTCCTTGCTGAACTATTTGAGTTCAAGTTGTGATTTTCATATACAAATTACAAATAGTTATTTAAAGCCTATGTTTGATGTTGAACTCAACATTCTTGAGTTCCTTTGCATTAACTTGTAATATCCTTTATTGCATTATAGCTGCTTATGCTTTCTTCTTTCTTCATGTCCCTGTTATCATTAAATTATCAGTTACTAGAGTTAAAAATTATCAAAGAAAGTCATTCGAAACCTGTCATTTTTCTTCCTTTAACACCCAACTCTTTAGTATATATATATACATGCATATATATATGTATGTGTATATATATTCTCTTTTTGTATTACCATAGTTCAAGAAGACATTTAAAAACATAAAGGAAATAATATATTTTAGGTTAATGATCAACATAAATATGGACATTTTTATCTCATGAAAGTTCATATCGCATTATTAATTTTCCACAGAAGATGATATTAGAATGAAAATATTATGATCAAAATTCTGAGACAGATTTATATTTTCTAGAATTTAAAAGCTTTATTTTTAAAATTTAGATTTCAAGTATCTTTTTCACCTTCAACTGTTATAAAGATTTCAAAAATTTTGCATCTGTGTTGCAGAATTCATTGGCATATTGATGCATAAAATAATTTAGCATCATAAAGTAAAATTTATATTTATATACTAATATACATTACACTACATTATTGTTAACCTAGATATAGAGAAATAGGTTAAGAATAATTATTAAACAGACGAATCCCGATTAAACGCAAATGTTACCAGTCGACGTCTGTACGTTGTTCACAGTACATAATCCGAAGGTATTGAGCATAGCCGCTGCAATTCTAATGGCCAGGGAAGTTCATTACCTATAGAAATTGCCCAAACTATAGCAATCTTCATGATGGCCTTAGTCCGCGAATTGAAACGGCTATGCTCAATAGGATTACGTATTGCTACATACCGATCCAGCGAGATAGCGCAGAGGTGCATGATGGACGCCGTAGAAAATAAAACATCTAAAGAAATCCAGACGGGGCACAAATATCTAGGTAGTGGCCAGACATAATCTGAAAAAGAGCAGAAGGAAAGCATAGACATATTATTGAAATTATGTTGACTGTAGTTTTTATTTTTATTCTATATATACTTGATCTCATAATCTAAAATTTTCAAAGAAAGAAAAAATATTTTCCATGATGATGACATTGATGACACCTTCATTAGTGATTATTATGTTTATTGAGGTACATCACATCACATAAAATGAATCACATTAAGGTGTACAGTCCAGTGGCATTTAGAAAATTCACAATATTATGCAACCACCACTTAAATTTCCAAATATTTCATTATCCCAAAAGGAAGCTACAAACCCTCAAATAGTCACTCTTTCTGCACTAGCCTATGACTATCTCTAATCTTCTCTTCATTTCTATGGGTTTATTTACTTTGGGTATTTTATATAAATGGAATCATAGAATATGTGACATTTTGTGCCTGCCTTCTTCCACTTGTCTACAGCTTTTGAAGTTCATTCATTTTATACCATGTATCAGTACTTCATTTTTTGATGCCTGATGCATTTATCTGTTGAGATTTTTTTTTGATGATCTTGTAACTGTAACCGCCTTCTTAATCTCCTTTCTGGGTAATTCATCACCAGTGTACAGATCTAGAATTTATTTCACGTATAAATCTTGTCTCTTGCAACTTTGCTGAATTTAGGAGACTTATTTTGGGTATGTGGGAGGGCTCATTTTTTTTTTCATGTGTAATATAATATCATCTGTGACTACATATACTTTCATTAATTCTTCTACAATTTTCTGCTTAATTTCATTTTTTATTCTTGTTGAATTGCTCTAGCTAGAATTTCCAGTACAATGTTGAGTGGAAGCTAGACATTTAGATATGAAGCCACAAAATGCACTGAGTCTAAAATTCCGGTGGAGACACTGCACTACTGAGGGAAGCAGAAGTGCACCGATGTTGAGTCAGCATTTTTTGCTATCCACTATTGACCCACTTGTCATCCACTGCAGAGTGCCAAAGTGAGGATAGTTGACAGGAGACTTAACTCAGATTTGAATGCATACTATATAAGTCCTATTTTTTTCTTTTTATAATAGTTTATTTTTACATATTTTTGTGCATTTTTCCATCTCAGTTGCAATCCCCTTGGGTTTCTCATTATAAGTCCTCTTTTACACGAGAAATTAGACATTATAATTCATCTCTCTAAGTTGGCATATAAAGATGAACATTCATTAAAAAGTTTAAAATTCTCCAGTTCCTTTCATAAAACAATGTGGCAATATACAAACCCACAAAACACTGGAAAAAAAGATTTGAGGTAAGTAACATTCATTGATATGGATTCAAATTTAGACAGAAATACTGGCAAATTGAATCCTACCAAGTATCAAGGCATAATAAAACATGCAAAAAATTATTCCAAGAATGCAAAAGTAAATATCAAAAGTATCTTTTTGCATTTGTTAATAAATCTTTTATCTTTTGTATACAATAAAGAAAAAAATTGATAAAATACATAAGTCATTCTTAAGTAAAACTTTACATATATCTAATAAAAATCCATTTAAATATAATTATTTGACAAAAGTCATCAGTGTTACAAATAGTAATGCAACAAATGTATTAAATTCAGAAATTGTACAGGACAGGAATATACTGTAAAAGATTTCAAAAAAGCTACCATAACCATGCTTAGTGAAGGATGGGCAGGTGCTCCTGAAATGAATAGAAAAAGGATTTAGCAAATAAGAAATGGAACTTATAAAAGGAAACAGATGAAGTGGTCAGAGCTGGAAACCCCCCACAATATCTGAAATAAAAAATCCATTGGATGGTTGCGATTGAAGAAAAGAGAGGACAGATGAAGGGTCATTAAAAGTGACGGTAGATCGGCCCTCCCTGGTGGCACAGCGGGTTAAAGCACAGCACTGAGAAGCTAAAGCCACTGCCGCATGAGTTCGATTCCCGCCTGCCCTGGAGGAGATCCACATGGCGTGGCAGACCTCTCCTGACCCGCCCGCTGCTCCCCTCAGCAGTGTACTTCGTCCATCTGCCTGTTCTGCTCCCCCACTCTGTCCCTGGTGAATCCTCTCACCCTCCACATCGCTGGCCTATACTCCAGTTCTGTATGAATAAATAAATAAATCTTA
Organism: Condylura cristata; assembly: GCF_000260355.1. Taxonomy (NCBI): domain Eukaryota; kingdom Metazoa; phylum Chordata; class Mammalia; order Eulipotyphla; family Talpidae; genus Condylura; species Condylura cristata. The sequence goes on along the minus strand of NW_004567120.1, from coordinate 20,784,384 downwards.
AAAAAAAAAAGCGACTGTAGATCAATAGGAAAAGTTCAACTGAACAAAAGTGAGAAAAATTGAAAACAAATGAACCAAGAAGGAAGCCATGGAATAACATGTGTATGTCTAACATTTGAGTCATTGGAATCTGAGGAGAAGGGAAAAATTGGTACAGAAAAATAAGTTAGAGGAAATGTGGCCTAAAGCATACAGTATTTGCAGCAACAGGGATCGATATAGATGGGATCGTTCAAGCAACATAATTCAAAGGAGAAATACAAGTATTGCATGGCTTCATGCAAAAAGCGATGTATATACTAACATCACCTAAACTTGAAAAAAAAAGAGGAGAGTAAAGAATTAAGTGGGAGGGAACAATGGGTATGGTGGAGTATTATGAGGGCCTTGGAGTTGGGCCTTGTGTGTTAACATATACTTATTTGGAGAGGTGTGGTAGTTCTGTATAATTATATTCCTAAGATCTTGTATCATATTTAATGTTGTGAACCAAGGTTACCTCAATTAAAAAAAAAAAAAACGATCAAAACATTCCAATAATCAAAATATGCAGAAAAATATGGGAAAAAATATGGGATTGTTTTTCATTCAGATAGATAACTAAACCTATTATTTTTCTAAATGTTTTTCTGTTTTACTTTTATTTAACTCACCTATTTAGTGAGAAATAAAAGTACAGACTTAAGACATTTTGCAAAACACAAATCATGAAGCTCAAAGAAAATCATGCCTAAACATGTCATAATCTAGTGAAAATAAAATATAGCAAAAATCTTGAAGCAGCTTGGAAAAATCATTGTGTATAGGGGAGCAATGAATTGAATAACTTCATATATTTTATCACAAACAAAGGAAAATAGAAAACAGTGAAATAATAATATAGAATTCTATATTTAGTGAAAATATCTTTAATAACAGAATGAGAGATTGTCATATAAAGGGAAAATGAGGAAATGATTGCCAGGAAATTGCTCTAAAAATGTTAATGTATGTTCTCAGAAGGAAATTAATTATACTAGAAGAAAACTTATAAACTTGAAGAATGTTTGAAGAACAACAGAAATGTTAAATAATCTGGGAAAGATAATCAACTATTCTTATGTTTTTAAAATATATATGAATGTCATATCTGAAAATGGTAACATTGAGAAGCTTCTCAATGTACATAGATGTATTTCACATTATAACTAAAACAAAGGTATTGAAAAGAATCTATATGGTTGCAAGTTTTTTGTATTTAATTGAGGTGATAAAATACTAAGTAAAAGGGAATTATAAAATATAAATATGCATATTTTAATCTAGAATACAATCACCAAAATGAACTATAAAAAGATATATAGACAAAATATCAATAGATTAGAAAAATGGAATGCCAAAGTGCAATGCATAAGCCCAATAAATCAGAAATTTAAAAAATGAAAAGGAGAAGGGATAAACAGAAAACAATGAAGTATTATACATAAATATAAATATTAATAGCTATATTAATATTTATAATTGAATACCATCAGTAATTGTATTAAATGTAAATGGTATAAAATATAAATTATTGGATACAAAGATAAAAGTAATCAGAACCCATTACATGCTGTCTATAAGACTCCTGCAGGTTTAAATCTAATGGTATAGATAGATACATAGTAAACAAATGGAAAAAGAAATACAAAGCACTAATCAAAAGAATGCTGAAGGGAAAAATAACGGTAGCGTTGTTATTTTACAATCAGATCAAGTAAATATCAGGTCAAAGAATATTACCATGGATAACAGAGTTCATTTTATGGTGAGAAAAAGTCAAATCATCAAAGAAATAAAACAATCCTAAATAATTCTGCACCTGATAACAGGGCTTCAAATTTTTATAAGGCAAAGGAAAAGAAAGCCAAAGTTCAAAGTACAATAGTAATTTTGAGATGTCAGCTTTCTTTTAGCAATAAACGTTAGCATCAGTAGAAAGAAATTTGATAATGACATAAAATAACTGTACCATGCTATCAATAAACTTGACAAATTGACATTCATGAAACATTTCACCTAACAATAAAAGAATACACATTCCTTTCCAGAGCCTCTGGGAGACTGACCAGGAAAAACCATATCATTGGCCATTAAATAAATCCTAAGAAATTAGGATGATTGATATCATGCACTATATAGTCTGTCTTAAGAAAATTAAGCTAAAAATCAATAACAAAAATATCTTGAAAAAGTCCAAGTATTTGGTAATTAAACATCACACTTCTACATAGTCTATGTTTCAGAGAGGAAGACTAAAATCAGAAAATAATTTTAACGAAATGAAAATGAAAATAAAAATATAAAAATTTTGTGTGATTTTGCTAAAACTGTATCCATTGGGAAATTTAATGGTTTATGATGGTAAAGAGATATGTTTCAAAGTCATGATGTAATTTTGAATATGAAAGTCCTAGACAAAGAAAGGCAAATTAAATCCACAGTATTGGATGACAGAAAATAATAAATACCAAAGCAGTAATACAATAATAGAACTCAATGAAATGATATCTTTTTATTTAAAAGACCAACCGATAACTTCTACACAGAGTAAAGAAGAAATAAAAGTAGAAGACAAAAATTAGCAACACATGTAATGACAGGGGAGATATATCTGCAGACTATATTGATAATTACAAGGGGATGCTAGAACAACAGTTTACCCATGAATTTGTATAAAATTTTAGAATCCTTAGACATGAACCCACAAAATGCACTGTGTCTAGAATTCTAGTGGAGACACTGTACTGCTGAGGGCGGCAAAAGGGCACAAATGCTCTGAACCTCAACCCTGAGTCAGCCTTTTTCTTATCCTACTATTGACCTAATTGTCTCCCTCTGAGGAGTGCCAAACTGAGACTTGTTGACTGGAACCAACCCAATTTGAACCCATAGTTTATACAACTCTTTTAGAACACTAGTGTCTTTTGAGATGGCTTGGTTAAAGTGACTGCTAATTTAAAGTCTGTGGCAAACTCAATAGCACCCCAGAAAACTTAAGCTGTCACTCAAGTTGGTGCTATTGGCAGAACTGTTTGTCTGCTAAAGTGTCTCTTTAGCAGAAATTTCATATACAGGTTCATAGTGAAATTTTCAGCTATGTGTCATGAAAATAGGGAAATTAAGAATAAGTATCTAATAAATATGTGTATGTATGTATATATATATATATATATATATATATATATATATATATAGTCTACTTAAATTGCTTTTCATTTTAAATAAAAATAATTTCCTTCTTCCAGAAACCAAAAATAGAAGAGGCTGGATTTTGCTTTACTATTTTATCACAATCTTTCCCCTGCTATGTCTTTGACCACTCAGTCTACTCTTGATATTTTCTGCTAACTTGCTTTTGACCCAATTCTTTGGATATGATTGAGCAGTACATCTGGAATCAATTTTACATGATACGAATTCTAGGGTGACAGGCCAGTAACTTTCTCCCTTGGAATCATGAAATTCCTTTGGTAACTTGATTCTTCCCTGATAGACTCTTTCCACCCACTTTAACTTGATTCAAAATTATTATCTCTTCTCTGGACTACTGTGCTCAAATTTATTGCTTCCAATGTTGCAATGATATGTCTATATCTACTATCTATCTATATATCTATATCTACACCTATAGCTATGAACATATATATTTTTTTAAAGATTTATTTATTTGTGCATACAGAACTGGGGTACAGGCCAGAGGCTCAGGGACGGTGAGAGGCTTCACCAGAGACAGAGTGGGGAACAGAACAGGCAGATCAACGAAGTACACTGCTGAGGGGAGCAGTGGGCGGGTCAGGAGAGGTCTGCCGCGCCATGTGGTCTCCTCCGGGGCAGGCGGGAATGGAACCCATGCGGAAGCGGCTTTAGATTCTCAGTGCTATGCTTTAACCCGCTGCGCCACCAGGGAGGGCCTGAACATATATTTTTAAATTTATCATTTTACCATAACTTTCAGACCTGAACTCAGACTCCAACCTTTGCTACTTTCTGCAAGTAGGAATTGGATTCTCCTTTCCTTTAGGTACTTTGCCTCTAAGGGCCCAAGTAAATATGCCCAACTACTAAATCCCTCTAATTTGGTACAATGCTCAGGATAGCAGGTGCAATTCTGAAGGCATCACCTCAATGGCTGGTGGAGTGGCTAGCTGTGTTGGAACTTCAGTTTCCCTCCCTACTTGCCCTAAGTTTACAGTTCCACTTATAGACTCACTGTAACTAATGAAGCAAGATCATAGCATGCAGTGCACTATTCTCTACTAAATATATTTGTCAGCGTGTCTTACTGGTGATACAGCTCAGCATCTGGACTTCTTGACGTGTAGATTTCATGGTCCTTCGGTAATGTAGACTGGTGTTTCCAGCATCTGTCCCGACGAAGTGGGCAGGGAGATGGGACATCCTACATATGCAACCAGCCAGTGCCCTTTTAGTATGAAATAGGGATTTCCTGGCAGCACTATGCAGGATGTTCAACCTCCCCGCCCATGTGAAGGTTAACCGCTGCACGACGAAGTTCCAGTCACTCTAGAAGGGTTTGCTGCGTATTGATGTTTCTCTGTGTGAATGATTTCATGAAGGCTTTTTCCAGCTTAATCTTCTGTTCCAGATGAACTGGCTGTGATTACTAATAGCCTAAATGATCAAGAAGTCTTGTAATTAATAACCCTCCTCTTAATCAAATTTCAATCACATTATCTCCAACAATTTAATTTCCCATCCACCTAAAAGAGAAAATAGTTCTGACACAGCTACTGAGATATATATCAAGGGGTTCAAGTGCTCTCCAGCTTCACTCCCAACCTTACAAAATAACAAATATGCCTAAGCAATACAGACTTTACACTACCGTAGAGACTACATAAAATTGGGCTGTATATATGAGACTCTATATCTTGGTTGCATACAGTTTTGCCCACGTTTGCCCAGTTGAAATGAACTATCCCAAATATCCTATATGTGTCACAAGTTATTTGCCAAATCCTAAGATATCAGCATCCTGACATGGTGCATTGTGGCCATGTAATCTGACAACTACTTAGCTAATCCTGCCTTATATACTTGCCCATTTCAAGTCTCTTGGCTCTTGAAACACTTTGTGACCCTGAAGTTCCATTAAGAACTGACACCTGAAAGGCTAAAAATGACATGTGGTATCTTTTGAAAATACCTTGGATTTATTCTCTTAAAGTAGTTCAACAAGCCATATGGATGGAGCTTTCCAAATGAATTCTGGTTGAACTAATTGCTATTAGACTGACCTCAAGACTTCCCTTAGGGAACTTTTATATTTCTCTGTTGATATTTTCTTCAGAGTTGAATGTAAACCAATTTTGTAGATCTTGGGTAATGAGAAGTGGATAAAGACAAGATAGAAATCATTAATATTTTTGTAGCGTGCACTTCTTAATCAAGTATGCATTAATGAGGACACTTATTGTATTGGTATAATGTCACTCTTCCCTCTCAGTAGTGGAGGGGATAGGCAGTGCTGTAGGCAAAGGAGTGAAATATCTATCTATCTATCTATAAATTTATTTAATTATTTGTGGATATAGAACGAGGGTACAGGCCAGAGGTGCAGGGGTGGTGAGAGGATTCACCAGAGACAGAGTGGGGAGCAGAACAGGCAGATCAACAAAGTACACTGCTGAGGGGAGCAGTGGGCATGTCAGGAGAGGTCTGCCGCCATGTGGATCACCTCCGGGGCAGGCGGGATCAACTCATGTGGAAGTGGTTTTTGATTCTGAGTGCTGTGCTTTAACCTGCTGTACCACCAGGGAGGGCTAGGAGTGAAATATTGAGATATAATTGTGCCTTTAACTTTATGTCTCCAGATTTTCTAGATTTCACTTAGGCTTCATTTTGTTACATCAAACATACCTTTATACAGAGTTTTATTTTAGAAGCAAAAAAACAAGGCCTATCTGAATATGTCATTTATATAAAGTGAATTCTAAGTCAATAGAAGAAAAAAAATACTTCTCAAAAGACTATTTAGTATTCATAATTTGTGAAACCTTGACAATGCTAGCTGGATTAAAATTTGCTAATTCTCACAGGAACTGAATGATATGTAACATGAAATTCTATCATTCTAATGTTCACTGAAGACCAAAAAAAAAGTTCTTTTGATTTTATTATGACTTTTATAGTAACAACTTTAACCTCTAGTAATATAAACACTGAAATGCACACTTTGTTAAAGATTAGTGTTCTAAATTGTGAATGTTATTCCCCACCAAGTAATTAATTAGAAAATTTTAGACCAATAATTCTAACTTTGTTAGTTGCTATTGATAACTTACCATGGGATTTGGAGGGTTGTGAGAATTGCTATTTTCAACAATACATTTTAAGCTGAATACATTGGCATAACTATAAAAATAAATTTACATTTTCATAAATTTGTATATTCATGTTTTCCAAATAATCTATTTAAGTCTAAATTAATACATAACTATTAATGTGAGTAATGTGTTATCTGATCCCAGGCAGATTTCTTAAAGCATCTGGCTGAAACTATGATTTTAAATCACTCAAAGTAGCTGTAGGTCAAAGAGATACCATCTACAGTCTTAGTGAATTTGCCTTCATAAATGTTGTTTGTGAACTTCTAACCCGTACTTACACGTTTTTCTAGTTAGTGATATTCTTGAGTACTGGCAGTAATCATCTAAGATTTGGAAATACATCTCCAAGTAACCTGGGTTATTTGACCTTGAATATTCTCATGATTTCTCTTCTTTTACATCACAGTTTGAAACCAATGCCGATTTCACTACTTTCATACATGTGGTTTTCAAACATCCTCAGATCCTAAGTTTAAATAATGCTTTATACTTTTTATATATTCTCTATTCAAACAGCTCTCTCTACAGAAAAATTAGATGATTAAAATAACTATGAATTTTTTTTAAAGATTTATTTATTTATTCATATAGAACTAGGGTCAAGGCCAGAGACGTGGAGGGTGAGAGGATTCACCAGAGACAGATTGGGGAGCAGAACAGGAGATCTACGAAGTACACTGCTGAGGGGAGCAGCGGGCGGGTCAAGAGAGGTCTGCCACGCCATGTGGAGTTCCTCCGGGGCAGGCGGGAATCGAACTCACGCCGAAGTGGCTTAAGCTTCTTAGTGCTGTGCTTTAACCCGCCGCGCCACCAGGGAGGGCCCTGAAATTTTTTTTTTAACAGAAAACGGATTCCTTCTAAAACTTCTAGAGGGGACCAGAAGCATTACTAGCAATACTGACATACAATTTCCTAGATAAAAGTATTATATTATATATGTGTTTTATATATTTACTTGATTTTCATATATTGAACAAACTTTGCACTTCTGGGAAAGGATCCATTCGTCTTGTGTTTATTCCTCTTTATATATTACTGGATTCAGGCTCCTGGTATTTTGTTGAGGACATTTGAATCTAGATTCATAAGGCCCTCTGAGCTGTAGTTTTGTTTTTGTTTTTGAAATGTTCTTTTCTAGTTGTCATTTTTCTTATGTCAGTATACTAGTTTCATAAAAAGTTAGGACATGTTCCGCTCTCTTCTAATTTTTGGAAGAGTTTGTGAAGGATTGATATTAATTCTTCCAGGAAACCACCAGACAGTTCTCTGGAAATGAATCTCTACAGAAGTTCTAATCTCGTTCTGTTCCAATCTCGTTCTGTTCCTCTTTTATTGTAGACAGCTGGTTTTCAAGGTTACCTTGGAGCCTGAGAGGGATAGTGAGAATAGGGCATGTTGACATGCTACACAGATTGTTGTTCTTACCAAGACTCATTTTTCTTGAGTAAATACTCCTTAGAAGACTGCAAGTCTCTAGTTAATTTGCATAGATGTAAATTAGTTCATTCTGACTCACATTTAAGAAAGAGAATTTTGGAAGTGCTTATTCCACCACTTATTTTGCTGATGTGATTTTTGTGTTATAAACGTATCTTAAAAGTTTATAATACCACAGAGATTAGAAATTGGATTTGTAGAAAATTTTGTACACTGAGACCTTATATACTGATACAGAGAATGGCAAGACTGATTTTGAATTTAGGTATAAGTGAGAATATCAAGTTCATTCTTATTTCCCAGTATCTATGACATGCATAAACTTAACAGGTGTTCTGAATAAAATTAGAGGTGTATTTTATAATACAGAATTAGAACTTGGTAACTGCCTCAAATATTTTGTCAGTTGTTTATCTTTTAATTTTATTTGTTTTATTTTTTGCTGCAATTCTTTAATACTAGTCTGCTTTGATACTTTATGAAATGTTGCCATAGTCAGAAATTTGATATTAACATGTCACCAAATCTGTTAGTCTTCCCATTTGTGTAATCATGTATGGCTTCTTCATCTTAGATATTAAGTAAACCTCCAATAGTTGGGTAAATATTCTATTCCATTTCTTCTGTTTTCCTTTGGATAGACTTAAATAGTCAACATTTTAATCATTCTAGAATTTATTTTTGAGTATAAAAAGAAGTAGAATTTAGATGTATCTAGCATGATTTCTTTTTTAATGTTTCTTTTCTTTTTTATTTACTCAGGTAGTATTGATTGCATTATTTCATTGTATAAGTTTCAGGTGTGCATGATTAAAAACAAACATGTTTATAGGTTACATTAAGTTCACCACTAAAAGCCCAGTTCTACCTTTCACAATGTAATTGTTTTAGCTAATTTACCCACCTCCCTTCACATTCCGTTCTGATAAACTGCTGATTGGTCTTACTAAAGCTTATTTTTAAAATGCGTGGTTTCTTTACCAGTGATTTTGATGCTTCAGTTGTCAAAAACAGTATGATCTATTGTTGTATACTTATTGTGTTTCTTCCTATACACACATTATTATTATACTGGCTGGTTCACTTAGAATATATTAAGACAAGACTTTTCTATACCATTCTTAGAAAAGTCTTTATTAGGAATATGCACTGATTTTCAACCTCCATCAGAGTGAACTCATTTATTATGTCTAACCTACTGCAATACCATATACAAATTCTTAGAGCATTAGATAAAAAGAAATGAACATTAGAGGCATAGATGAAGCAGGTTAATAGGAGTCCAGTGTATGGTGATGGGTAGAAACTTGATTTCATTAGTGATAATGCTGTAGTGTAGATACAGATGTCCAATTAGAATGCTGTAACACCTGAAACTTTAATGTTAAGAACCAATATAGCTTCAATAAAAAATCATTCAAATATATATAATCACTTCTATAGTATATACTATTGAAAATATATAATTACGTGTATAATATATACTATTGTAGAATATGTAGATATGTATGCGTGTATATATGTCTATATGAATTTATTTATTAATACTGTAACACCATGAAAAATAATTTGTTTTGTAGTATAAACTCTGACAGGGCTTTTCATCTTATAAGTTCCTGACTTAAGTTTTGATACTGAAGTATCCACTTCAAACTTATTGCCGGCCAAACAACTAGAAAAAAATCAGGATGCCTCCTCACAGAGCAGTTCCTTTGTTTTGCAGATCCTGATTGTTTGGATAATTACTGGGACCTGCTTATTCCCTCCTCTCCTTCCTCCCCTCTCTTCTTCCTTCCATCTCTTCCTTCCCTCCTCCCTTCCCCTTCCTTCCTTCCTCTCCTCTCTTTTGAGTCCTTGTTTCTCGGCCATACTGTAATCTCTCCCTTTTATGTTTTAAATTCACTAATAAAGAGATTCCAGGAAAAAACTAGACCCTCCCAACCATGACCACAAGGTAGGCAGGACCTCAGGTTCAAGTACATGTTTGTTCTACATACAACTCATTGTGACCACAGGTGTTCTATCTCCAGGTTTTATAAGCAATGAATCAAAATTTTCAAAGTTATCTGAAATTTATTTCTGAAAGGCATCTTGCGTTCATAAAAAGAACCACAAGAACAGGCATAGTCACAACACTGATTATTGGGAAAGTGAACTGGCACAGAACACCTAGAATGAATCAAGAGCTACAACAAAAATAGTATATGGCCCTCCCTGGTGGCCAGTGGGTTAAAGCGCAACACTTGAAGAAAGCCGCAGCCGCTTTAGTACAGTTGGATCGGAGGTGACCCACATGGCGCTGCCGACCTCTCCTGACCCACCCACTGCTCCCCTCAACAGTGTACTTCCTCAATCTGCCTGTTCTGCTCCCCACTCTGTCTCTGGTGAAGCCTCTCACCCCCCTGCACCTCTGGCCTGTACCCCAGTTCTGTATGAATAAGTAAATAAATCTTAAAAACAAAACAAAACAAAAATAGTATACATTATGTTCTGTAAATAGTGAATATGAAGTTGACAAGGCTACATGGAGAAATAATTTTCATGTCTGAGATAGGAAGGTGTTCTTTTTGTTTATAGGAGGCTTATTTTAAACCATTTAACTTATGTTTCAAAGTAACTGTCATTTAACTATTGGCAGTATTTCAAGTTACGATAAATAACTTTTTTTTTAAGATTTATTTATTTATTCATACAGAACTGGGGTACAGGCCAGAGATGCGGAGGGTGAGAGGATTCACCAGGGACAGAGTGGGGAGCAGAACAGGCGGATCGACTGCTGAGGGGAGCAGCGGGCGGGTCAGGAGAGGTTTGCCACGCTATGTGGATCTCCTCCCGGGAAGGCGGGGATCAAACTCATGCGGCAGTGGCTTCAGCTTCTTAGTGCTGTGCTTTAACACACTGCGCCACCAGGGAGGGCCTATGATAAATAACTTCAATTGCAAGTTTAAAGGTTTTCTCTATATATCACATGTGAGTAAAATCATAGAGTGTATCTCATTTATGTAGTTATATTTTATTAAGCACAATTTCCTCTAGGTTCATCCATATAAAGAACAAGAACATAAAGGTGAACTAAATAGAATAATAAAACTTTTAGTCTATGAGACCAATTCATGATTATGAGAAGGGAAGGGGAAAGGGTGGTGGGTAAATTGAGTAAAAAGGGAAAAATGATACAGGGAAGGATAGAATTGGACTTTTAGTAAGGAATTAATGCAGCATGTAGTGTTAATGCTCAGCTAACAATGTAGATGTCGGTCTACAAGTTCCATGATGTCACAATTCCCTGACTATTGACATCATCAACCCCACCCAGATTCTAAGCCAATGAGAGACCATCTTTGTAGTGTATTAGGAATTCTTCACCGCCAAGTTTGTCTTCAGAGGTCAGACTGCTCCGCAGCTGGCCTCAGAGCTTTGGTTCCTGGCGTCTAGACATTTTAACATCTTTACTACTGAAGAGATCGTTTGTGGACTAGAGACTTAACCTGTCATTCTGTGTGGGAGCACAATCTCAACTTTTGGACTTCTACATTCATCTCATTTCCAGATCCTTCTGCCTGAAAATATCTCCATTCCTGTATCTTCTCCCAAGATATGGTGAATATGAAGACTACCAAAACTACCTGATAGGATTTTACAAACAGTTCCCTTGAACTATCCAAATATTCTACATTTCAACTGTAGTTTGATAATGGGGACAGTGAATTTGGACTCAATATACTGAACCAGTTTTCAAGATGGGGATGGCACTTTTCATTGGACTATTTTATCCTACTTTGGAAGAAATTTATGAAGGCATTAATGAACCTCTGCCACCAATCTGTCATCAAGTGTTTCCAAACCCATACTTCCTGAGTCTGTATCTGACATTACTGAATCACCGAGGGTGTAGTTTTAAAAGCCTGCATACCTTAATAAAGGAGATAGTGAAAAATATTTTGGATGTGTATGATATTTTTTTGTGGGTAGATTTTTCATCAGTGGTATGGTATAACTGTTTTTATGAATATAAATATTTTGATGAAATGAAACTATAAAGTTCTTTTGACTTCACAATCCTACAGTACACTTTTTAAATATTAATCATAAAAGTTCAAGGACATTTTGTTCTGTAAAACATTAAAATATTAGTTATATTCTTAGTTTTTTTTTAAGCCTAAATACTTTAAAAAAAGATTTATTTATTTTTATGTATACAGAAATGGGGTACAACCAGAGGTACAGGATAGTGAGAGGCTTCACCAGAGACAGAGTGGGAGCAAAACAAGCAGATTGATGAAGTACACTGCTGACGGGAGCAGTGAGTGGGACAGGAGAGGTCTGTCGCGCCAAGTGGATCACCTCCGGGGCGTGGGATCCAACTCTCACTGAAGCGGCTGCGGCTGGCTTGCAGTGCTGCGTCCTTACCCTTTGCGCTACCAGGGAGGGCCCTACTCTATGATATTTTTACTTTAATTTAATAAGATATCCATTATTAATCATAATAATTCAAATTGTAAAGTGGTAATACTCAGGAGAAAAGTGAAAACTTGTATCTACTACTACAAATCAATACTAGGTTATTCGGGTTTAACAAGATGGCTTTGTCATCATTCCCTTTAAACACATTTTGTGCTTGTCAAAATTAGTACAAAATGTTAACATAAAATATGGCCTGGTTTACAAAAATAAATATTTTAAAATTATACAAGCCATGTAAGGGATGAGAAATGAAATCACAGTAACCAAGCAGGAATAAAATTTTGATGAGTCTGCAGCTCTAATAATGTTCTGGGTAAAATCAGTTTGGGTGAGCAAATAACCATTCACTGATTAATAAAGTAAATCAGGGAAGATAGAAGGATGTAAAATACAACAAGAATTATGGCTGCACAGAGCAGTAGGGAAAGGTGACTTAAAAAGAAGTTATTTTACAACAAAGAACTTTGTATGGAGCATGAACTGGTGGTTCTTAAAGTATGACTAATGAGGGCCCTCCCTGATGGCGCAGCGGGTTAAAGCACTGCACTACGAAGCTTAAGCCACTTCCTCATGAGTTCGAATCCCGCCTGCCCCGGAGGAGTCCACATGGCGAGGCAGACCTCTCCTGGCCCGCCCGCTGCTCCCCTCAGCAGTGTACTTTGTCGATCTGCCTGTTCTGCTCCCCACTCTGTCTCTGGTGAATCCTCTCACCCTCTGCATCTCTGGCCTGTACCCCAGTTCTATATGAATAAATAAATAAATCTTTAAAAAAAAAAAAGTATGACTAATGAACTAAGCCACTAAGAACAGGTAGTTAACTTCCAGAAAATGAAAACTTTCCCAGAAAGTGCAATCATAATTCTCTTATCTTCTATTCATAGCATGCATTTAGAAATAAACTGATAAATTATTCAGCTTTGATAGACAAACTGTAGATTTAATATGCTAATATATTCTCAGTTAATCAAATCTTTGTGATGAGTGCTTGCAATGGGATGTGCCTTTTTCCATATGGCAGATGTTCCTGGTATTAAATGAAGGAGAAATGCCATGTAAAAGTAATAGAGGAAATATGTAAGAGTTTCCAGTCTATGAGTGCTCGCTCGCTCTCTTCCCCCCCCACACAAAATATCTACACCATATATGTATACAATATATATAAACACATCTATATTTTATTTGGAAAAAGAAATTCTGAAATTTATAACTACAAAAGAGCCTGAATAGCCAAGAAATCCCAACAGGTATCACAGTCTTAGGCTGCAAACTATACTATAAATATATAGCAATCAAAACTGCAATATTAGAATAAAAGCAGACACACAGACCAATGAAAGAGAATTGAGACCCCAGAAATAAAGCCAAACTTATATGAGTTGATTTGTGATAAAAGACCCAAGAGTGTACAACAGAAAAGTGGTGCTGGGAATACTAGACAGCCATATGCAAAAGAATGAAAATTGGCCACTATCATATACCATACACACACAAAAAAATTCAAAATAGATTAAAGACTTGGATGTAAGTAAAAAAAAAAAAAAATTAAATGCCCAGAAGAGAACATAGGCAGAACACTCCAAGAGGTAAGTTCAACATTGTTTACAATGCTGTAATCAAGGGGACTTGATTATAACTGCAAGGGAAACAAAAGCAAATAAAAAACCTATGATGCTACATCAAACTAAAAAGCTTCTTCACAGCAAAGAAACTATCATTAAAATGAAAAGTCAGCAGCATAGGATGCATAGAAAAAAAAATAACCCTATTACTACTGGTAGGTATGGGAACTGGTGAAAATATGTGAAGTGATATGGATTTATATCAAAAAATAAAAAAAGAAATATACAAGTGGGAATCTCACTCTTGGGCATAAAATCATAGAAAATGAAACCAACAACAAAACCCCCAACATGGTCTACAATATTCTACAGGAACATTATATACAATAGGTAGGGCATGGAAGCAGTCTAAACCTTTCAGTGGATGAAAGCATAAGAAGGATATGTGGGGCCCTCCCTGATGGCTCAGGGGGTTGGAGTTCTGCACTGAGAAGCTAAGCCAAGTTGAGGCTGCTTCAGTGAGTTTGATCCCCGCCCGGGAGGTGAACCATAAGGCAGCAGACCTCTACTGCCTTGTCTGCTGCTCCCCTCAGCAGTGTATTTGAGTCAGTTGGCCTGTTCTGCTCCCCACTCTAGCTCTGGTGAATCCTGTCACCCCCCCACCTCTGGCCTGTACCCAGTTCTTGTATGCATAAATAAATCTTTAAAAAATGCAAATCAAAAGTACAATGAGATACCACCTCATACCTGATGAGTGGCTCCTCCCAGAAAGACCAGAAACAACAAATGATGGGCAGGTTGTGGATTAAAAGGAACCCTTGTACATTTTGCTATAAGATTCCTTATGAAAAATAGTACTGAGGTTTCTCCAAACATTAAAAATAGATCTACCCAGCCCTCTGGTGGCACAACAGATTAGAGTGTAGCACTGTAAGCCAGTTGTAGCCACTTCGGTGCGAATTCGATCCCCAACTGTGGAGGTGAACCACATGGCACAGGAGACTTCTCCTGACCCGTCAGCTGCTCCCCTCAGCAGTGTACTTCATCAGTCGGCCTGTCTGCTCCCTACTCTGTCTCTGGTGAATCGTTTTACTGCCCCTGTACCTCTGGCCTGCACCCCAGTTCTGTATGCATAAATATATACATCTTCAAAAAAATAGATCCACCATAATATCCAGCAATTTACTGCTAGATATCTACCTGAAGAATGCAAAGACTCTAATTCAAAGAGAAATATGCTCTACTATGTTTACTGCAGCACTATTTACAGTAGCCAAGCTGTGCAAACAACATAAGTGTACAAGGAAAAAATGAGTATATTTAGAAGACGTGTTGTGTTGATATATACATATACATACACATACATACAATGGAATACTACTGAGCTATAAAAAATATAAAGCCAGCATTTGCAACAATATGGATGTAGCTGGAGGGGATTATGATAAGTGAAATAGGCCAAAAGGAAGAAGAAAATCCTGGATATTGTCACTTAATGTGGACTAAACAGAGAACCAGAACAGTGGGTCAGATAAAACCAAACTAATAACAATATCTAGAAATCTGACCATCAAATCCAGGCTAACAAAGGGAAAGGAGAATGAGGAATTATACAAATTTTTGAAAATTTGCCCTCTGTGTAAACATTGATGGAATAGAGCATATTATACTAATTGAAATAAGTGTGAAGGAGAAATATTACATGATTCCACTAATTTGTGGAATAGAAAGAATATATAGTGGAGTATATTTCATTATATGCAAGATATAGAGAAATAGAACAAAGAAACAGTCAAAACTAAACCAAAGCAAACCCTAGAAGCCTGACTGTCCAATGAGGCTACATAAGTAGAGTTTGCTGGTTGGGGTGAGGGGGGGCACAGAGCACTATGGTGGGGTGTTCTGGGTGTATTCGGGTATGGAATGTTAACATACATTAAAGAAGTTTTTTTTTTTAAAAGATTTATTTATTTATGCTCACAGAACTGGGGTACAAACCAGAGGTGTGGTGGGTGAGAGGCTTTACCAGAGACAGAGTGGGGAGCAGACCAGGCAGAGCTACTGAAATACATTGCTGAGGGGAGCAGCGGCTGAGAGAGGAAAGGTCTGCTGTGCCATGTGGGTCAGCTTCCCGATGGGGATAGAACTCGTGTTGCAGTGGCTTGGGAGAGCTTCATAACATGGTACTTTAACCCGCT
Organism: Condylura cristata; assembly: GCF_000260355.1. Taxonomy (NCBI): domain Eukaryota; kingdom Metazoa; phylum Chordata; class Mammalia; order Eulipotyphla; family Talpidae; genus Condylura; species Condylura cristata. Next base: position 20,768,355 of record NW_004567120.1, on the reverse strand, counting down.
GTGCCACCAGGGAGAGCCCACATTTAAGACAGTTTTAACTGTCTGTCTAAATCATACACAATGTTGTAAATGTTATTTTCATAAAATTATACAATAATTTTTTTCTCAATGGTGAGAATTAAAAAAATATATTTATTTATGCATACAGAACTGGAGTACAGGCCAGAGATGTAGGGGCAGTGACAGGATTCACCAGAGACAGAATGGGGAGCAGAACAGGCTGACTGAGGAAGTACACTGCTGAAGGGCACAGCTGGTGGGGATCAAACTCATGCTGAAGTGGCTTTAGCTTCATAGTGTTGTGCTTTAACCCACTGCAACAACAGGCAGGGCCCTCAATGGTGAGAGTTTTAAATATGATTTTCATGTTTTTTTCAAATGCTTTACTGAAACCATGGTGATAATCAGATCATACTTTCCTATCTTTTCAGTATTAGTAAATCAAAATGCTTGCTTTGTTAATGATAAATTTGCTTTGTGGGAAAAAAATAAATTGCAAACATGAAATTTCAGAAGAAATGGTATTTATACCACTTCAGGGTTGCAATATTGGGCTGACTATGGGTTCTATCACGAGAAGACCCTGAGCCTTGACCAAGTATAACTAGAGAAGTTATTCATCTACTACCTACGGAAGAGACAAATTGTAGATCAACATTTGAGAGTCAGATAGGCAGGTAACAAAAGAATAAAAGTAAGCAAAAAATGATTAGAAAACAAAATATATTATTTGTGGTACCCATGGGACACAACAAGGAAAAAAAACATAGCAGGAAAAAAACGTCCTTTAAACTGTACCTCTTGAATCCCAGTTCCCTTGCTGCCTGCTTTCTCTAGATTAAATGAACTATTTGGCTATATTCCTAACTTTAAATCTTTATATTTTCTCCCTGTATTGTAAAACTCTGTAGCATTTTCTAAGATCACTACCCTTTTCTGTGTGATTAATTAGCTCATATTCCTAATGGAAGTGTGAGGAAACAGTATAGAAAGTCCATGCAGAATTTCCTGTTCTTGCTCTATGATTTCCGCCATTATCTCTAATGGTATCATTAAATTAGACTTTGAAGCTAGCCTTCAGAGGCAAGAAAAAGAAGTATATAAGAAATCTTGTTACCTGGTATTCAGAACTTCATTCAGCTAAAATAACATATGGGTACATCATAGTCAATGCTTGCAGCTAGGTAACTTCCATAATTACATTGCAAAACCTTAATGCTGATTTCAAAATGACCACGCCCCAAATTAAAATAATTTATGAAGCAGCTCTCTCAAGAATGTGGTGCAAGAAATTTCATAAATTGATTTTGATTTGAATTAGGGGAAATTCTTTTTTGTTCTCCTATCTCATTGAACTTCTACTTTGAAGACTGTATGATTCAGAATGAAAAACCAAAAAAAAAAAAAAATAGGTCCTATGAAACCAAATAAATAAAACTAACACTTGAAAGTTGATTGTGGAATGTGGCAACCACAGGAGGCAGGAAGGAGGAGGGGGGAAGGGAGGGGACAGAACAAAGGGAGGAGGGAGCACAGGGTCTATGGGGGTGACTGTGGGGTCTTTGGTGGTGGGTGTACTATGGCAACAACACGTGAATGGGGGGTCCTGTATTTCTATAATGCAAACAATGAGGTAAAACCATATTAACTCCACAAAAACATTGTGTAAAAAGGAGTTAAGAATATTGTTTAAATGCATCTAACAGGGAGTCAACATTTAATTTCATAGGGACCATCTAGGCAAGGTAAGACTTGCTAGCTGGGAAGCAAACAGGTCACCACAATAGGAAGAACAATGTAGAAAGGTACTCCCGTTTGGAATTCATTTTACCACATATGGACACCCTGACATCTATAGCAACAAATGATTTGTCTTTCCTTCTCTCCTTAGATTCCATGGCCATCAGTCTCCCTTTTTCTCGGATCCATGGACACAAACTTTGGGGTGGACTTGTATGAACTTGAATAGAATGTCTGCTGTGGATTCTCCCTGGTGGCACAATGGGCTAAAGTGCAACACTATGAAGCTATCTGTAGCCACTGCAGCAGGAGATCGATGCCTCGTATGGGGGGTGACCCACATGATGTGGCAGACCTCTCCTGTCTCACCCACTGCTCCCTTCAGCAGTATATTTCAGTCAATCTACCTGTTCTGCTCTCTATTCTGTCTCTGGTGAATTCTCTCACACATACCCCCCACCACACACACTCTGGCCTGTGCCTCAGCTCTTATATGCATAAATAAATAAATCTTAAAAAAAAGAATGTCTACTGGGACTTAGACAGATGTCTTCAAAATAATTATTGGTTAAATATACAATATTCAGAAGGAAAAAAATACTGCAAATGATATGGGAAAATTTTTGAATTAGGCCGTTGTAGCTATGTTAACATATAGGTCTGCTCTTCCATTCACAAGTAAGGGCTGCCGAATATTCTCGACTACCTAATATTGGCTTCCTAAGTTCTTTCACTGCTGCCTTATGTTCATCACTGTTTCACAGGCTACCTTGAGTCCTTCTGTGATTTATAGGGGCTGACATTATCTTCTAATGAAATATTAGCTGTTTGAGGAGTAAGAGGGCCAGATAAAACTGCTACAAAAACCTACTTCTGTGGAATGGGCCAATATGCATTATATGGTTAATAATATTCTGGATTAATTTGTAAGTTTATGTTGGTCTGTTCTTATCATAAAAGCTATGATTATACTTTAAATTTTGGCTGATAACATGCAACTTTAAGTAAATGTTGCAGTAACAAATGGAACATTTTTAGCTTATTACCAGCAATTGATGTCAGGAATGCCTATTTACTCTTTGCATAATATATGGAAAATAAGGAAAGCCAAGAAAAATATATATGATTATCCAATATATACCAAAAGAAGTAAAGGCTATAGTTACATTTTCCTTCAGTATGAACTGTGACTTGTCTGATGCCATGTTTATTTGTAGGGTATAAAATTCCTCCAGATATGGTAGAAACTTGACAAAACTAGAGAAAGGCATAAAGGATCGGTATGGTTACAAGACTGGCACCATTGTTCTTCAACCTGAATCCAATAATTTTAGAAAAAAATCATTTTTCTAAAATAACAAATTATGTCACTTATAGTGACATAAGTGGCTTAAGCTTCTTAGTGCTGTACTTTAACCCGCTGCGCCACCAGGGAGGGCCCTCAAATAAATTTTAATGGGAAAAAACATAACATTCTTTTGTCTAAGCAGTAAATTTTAAATGCACTTGAATTTTAATTCAAGGTACATTCTAGCTTGACATGTTTGACTCTTTTCTGCTTCCTCTAACATTGACCCACTACAGTGGGCTAATTTCCTTGATTATGTCATAGAGTCTTAAATTTCCACTCATTTTATGCTTAGCCTACTGCTTTCATGTCAAGTTCTACTCCTTTTTCCTGTGAAAATCCCAGTCATACTCTTCAACCCCATTTGAATGTGAAATCTCTTGCAAAATATCTAGAATAGTTCCTCATGCACTCTAGATCTTAAGTGATTATTACTCAAGTGAGTAAATAAATGAGTTAGCGAGTGAGGTTCCTGATTTGACATGTTCATCTTAGAAATATGAATATACTTTTTAATTTAGCACTTATCAAATATTATCACAGTGAATTTGCTGGCATTTTTTAGAGTCTAGCAAATCTGATAATAAAAAGTAAAGATCCTACCTCGTACTAACTTGCTAAATGAATATATACATCTGCTACTAAAATTATTTTATTTTATTTTATTTTTTAAAGACTTATTTATTTATTCATACAGAACTGAGGTACAAATCAGAAGTGCAGGAGCAGTGAGAGGCTCCACCAGAGACAGAGTGGGGAACAGAAAAGGCCAACTGATGAAGTAAACTGCTGAGGGGAGCAGCAGGTGGGTCAGGAGAAGTCTGCCATGCCATTTGGATCACCTCCCAGCGGGGATCGAACTCATGCTTAAGTGGCTTCAGCTTCTTAGTACTGTGCTTTAACCTGCTGAGCCACAAGAGAGGGCCTACTACTAAATTTAAGTCAACAGCACTTATTCTTTTGTTCAAAGAATTATTTATTTATTTTTTTAAAGAAATCCAATATCTAATAGATTTATTCCACTTCTTCTAAAACACAAATAATATTAAAAATCAATTCTAAAACTAGTTAGAATCAATCCATAAGGTATTAGATCAGGAAGAGACAGATGTGTTTGATTTAATCTTCCAGGTTTTCTGTTTTTCTACATCTTTCATCATTTTGTGCAATTTTCCATCTCAGTTGTAATCCCCATGGGCTTCCCACCATAGTCTATTTTTAGTCAGTGAAAAGAATTTGCTTTATTGTCCATCATGGAAAGAACATGTACTATAATATTTAAATAGCCTCAAAAAAGAAACTTTGTAATTAAAACAAAGCTTATTTTTTACTTTTTTTTATTTTTCAGGAAGAAAAAAATTTAAACAGTTATTGGATTTTAGGTCAGCTATTCATAATTAACAAGTGGTCATATAAGTCATGATAGCAAATGTCAAAAGTTCAAAATACTGTGATTTCTATTACTGTTATTGTTTAATTCTGAGTGGTATTCGATATTCAGAAGCTATAGCAGAGATTGTTTATGTAAAGAATTATCTTGATTATATTGAAATTAAAGTTTTTTATTGCTTGAAATTCACTAGTAACAAGTTTGAGCTTCAAGAAACTGTCACTTGAGTTTGATATTTTCAAAATGAATCCCTCTCTCTGGCTCTTAACCCTTAGCCATCTCTCCTTCTTCTTACCTCACATGACATGTATTATAATTTTGTCACTTAATCTAAATTTCTCTGCATTTCAGTAAATAAATATCAAGGGTAAGTATCATGTTATATTTCCCTAAGTCATTTTGCCTGGGTCTCCAAACATCTGAAAGTGGGAAAAATGAGGATATTTGGAATTCTCTCTCTTGTATTTTTAATAACAAAATAATAGTAAGAAAGTGTTATGGTCAAAATTTAAGTAATACTCAGACTATGTGGATAATGCTAAAATACACAATGGAGAGATAACTTTAAATATAATTAACTCAATACTATATAAAACTGAGAACTTCAGTAATGCTCTCTATTAATGGATGGAAATTATATATACTACTGCCTGTTAACTTAATGTACATAACTATCAAGATACATTATTCAGTAATTATTCAACTCACAGGAGATGTTTCTTATTGCTTTAAAATCCAAGGACTTAGAAACAAAGTAAAATTGTAGAGAATGAGAAATTTTTTTTAATGCTAAGCAAATACACTGTCTTTATTATAATGAAGAAGAGCATGGGATGATAGCTAAAACCATATATATTTAACTTTGTATGGAATACATATTAGATTTTTGCTGAATTATAATATGGGGAATAATAAGCACTCTGTAATTTCTCTGCAGGTAACATACTATTGGCTTGAGGCATTAGTCAGTCCCTTCAGTTATATATTCTGTTCATATTTCCTACTTCAAAAGTTATTATGTGCCAACGGACTGTGCTGATGGTTTCTAGGTGATGTAGTGGTGGGAGATTTTTCTTTTTTTAATTTTATAATAGTTTATTTTTACATATTTTTGTGCATTTTTCCATCTCAGTTGCAATCCCCTTGGGTTTCCCATCACCAAATCACCCGTGTGCCATCACCATAGTCCAGTGCACCTCCCTCCCCCCCCCCCCCCCCACTGTTTTTGATCCCATTCCCCATTCCACCCCCACAAAATGTCTCTGGTGTATAGCTGTTCATCATTATCATTATTTTCTTGCCTGGTCAGTTATACTCCTGCTATGAGCGAAACCATCTGGTATTTTTACTTTTCTTTCTGGCTTATCTCACTAAGCATGATCTTTTCCAGCTCCATCCATGTTGCTGCAAAAGACATGTGTTTCTTTTTTTTTTTTTGGCTGCTGAGTAATATTCTGTTGTGTATATGTACCATCTTTTAAATCCAGTCATTCATTTTTAGGCATTTGGGCTGTTTCTATGTCTTTCCAATTGTGAATAAAGCAGCAATAAACATGGGAGTGCAGGTATCTTTTTGAATCAGTGTTTTGTGTCTTTAGGAGTGGGATTGCTGGGTCGTAGGGAAGCTCTATGTTTAGCAGTTTGAGGAAACTCCAAACAGTGTTCCATAGTGATTGTATTAGTTTGCATTCCCAGTGGTGGGAGATTTATGGAGACAACAGCTGTGGGGTCAAATCAAATACTGCACAACAATGAGCAATGTACGAAAATAAAATTTAAAAAATATATATATATTGCATGCAACTGAAACTTTAGAAACTCAGTAGTGAAATACACACAAACTAGGACAAATAAGGACTTAAGTCATTTCTTGACCTTAAAATCACAAGCATTGTGATAGGTTAGAGAAATCTGTTCTTGGCAGATTTTATGTTAAGTGTGCTGAGGAAACCTTAAGTTCTTAGTACTCTCTTGAGGGAAATGAGGGAATTTGACTTTTAAGGTTGTTTCTAGTTCTTAGACACTGGATATGAACTGATAGTTGTCTTCTCAGATTTTTTAAAAAGATTTGTTTATTCATGCATACAAGAACTGGGGCACAGGACAGAGTTATGCAGGGTGGGTGACAGGATTTAGCAGAGACAGAGTGGGGAGCAGAACAGGCAGATCTACTTAAACACACTGCTGAGGGGAGCAGTGGGTGAGGAGGAGTCTGCTACACTGTGTGGGCTGGCTTCCTGGCCTGGGATCAAACTCAAGAGACAGTGGTTGGCAGTAGCTTCATAACACTAACATTAACCCATGCACCACCAGGGTGGCATGTCTTCTCAGGTATTTAAGGAATATTATGTTAAACCATTCTTTCAGGCACATTGAATATGTAACGAGAAGGCAATGTCAATACTAATCCACAGCAAGACTAGCATTCAGACCAATTTGATATCACACAGGGAAGAAAATATTCTTACCAAAATTTGACTAAACATTTCACAAATGCGATTTCAAAATCCTTATCCTTACTCCATTTTACCACAAGTACACCATATCAGATGTAGGTGACAAGTATACAAAATTAATTTTACTATTTTGCCCCCTTTCCCTAACTGGTCACCTCCCACTTCCCTACAATTATACTTTTTCATATATGCTGTTCTGTGTTGTAGCCCAGTGCTTTATTTATGAGAACAGACCACATTCCAGTCTAAAAGTATTTCAGTCACACACTACTTTGGCAAATTTATTTCAGTTTGATTAATACTTATTGCCAACTTCCCACGTGAGAATGGAACAATGTACTTTTTAAAAATCACTAACACTTTAACTTGATAGCAAAACAGTTAATATACTCTTTAATTAATTTAAGGATAAGAAATAAAATCTATTGGCACTTTTGTGTCCACAAATGTTAAATTTATATATGCTGTAGCAAAGGTTAAAAACTCTAGACACAGCTGAGTTGTAGGCTGAAGGGAGGAGACATGGCATTTTGTAACTCCTTCTGCCAGGTCCAGGGTTATTTCAATATGGGGTTGTCCTCAGTAACCTCCATTAACTGGCCCACCTACATTTAGCATACCATGTGATCCATCTTTTCCAGCCTCTCACCATAGAAAAAATATCTTCTCAAGAGTAAAAGTGTTTAGAGAGATGAGACTGACATAGTGAAATATACACTGGTGTCTCACCTAACAACCAGGGGGACACTATACTCAGAGAGTTCTGTGACTTGGCGTAAAGCTACAACAACCCTTGGACATCAGAGACCAAAACAGATGGCACAGAGGAGACACAGAGGAGAGCCATGCTTCATTGGATAGGCGGTGGATGGAGAAAAAGGGCATACAGACAGTGATCCAGCAATTTGACTCCTAGGTAGCTACTCAAAGATATCAACCGTTAAACACCAATTTGAAGAGATGAATAGAGCCATCTTATAAAAGCCACAGAAGTTGCCTAATGATGGATGAGAATATCAAGAATATGTGGTATAGATACACAATGGAATATTACCCATCTATAAGAAAGGATGAAATGTTGACATTTTCAACAAGTGGAGGGGATTTTGTTAAGTGAATTAAATTGGAAGGAAGAAGGTATATACAGGCTGCAAAATGTAGAGAAACGACAAAAGGAGCACTTAAAACCTAACCAAAACTGGGCCTCTCTGGTGGCACAGGGGGTTAACAACACTGTGAGGCTGTCTGTAGCCATTGCAGTGCGAGTTTGATCCCCTGCCAGGGAGCTGACCCACATGGTGCAGCTGGCCTCTCCTGTCTTGTCCTATGCTGCTCTCAGCAGGGCATTTTGGTTGATCAGCCTGTTCTGTTTCCCACTCTGTCTCTGGTAAGTGCTCTCACCCCTGCATCTTGGCCTGTACCCCAGTTCTTAAATGCATAAATAAATATTTTTTTAAAAAACCTTAACAAAAGCAAACACCAGAAATATGACTGTGGAATTGAGGTATCCTTAGGGGGTGAGAAGTAAAAAAGACAGGAAACACAATAGACTATGGTGGAGGATGATAGGTGCCTGGATGGTGGGTGTGGGGTGGTAGGATTATTTTGAAGTGCTATGAAACTGTATCCCTAAATCATAGACGGTGTTATAAATCACAGTTACCTCAATAAATTTTTTTTTATTTTTTAGGACTATTTAAAATGACCCATATCAGCAGTGTAGGAGAGTTTCCTTTTTACCACATCCTTACCAACATTTGGTGTTTCTAGTTTTTTTAAATATGTGCCATTCCCACAGGTGTGAAGTGATATCTCGTTGTGCTTTTGATTTGAACTTGCCTGATTATGAGGGATGTGGAATATTTTTTTCATATCCTGTTGGTCATTTGTATTTCTCTGTTGGAGAAATATCTTTTAAGTTCTTCATTTTTTAAACTGTAATATTTACTTTTTTTTTTGATTCATGTGATTTCTTAATGAAAACTGGCCTAGCAACCATGGAAAGCTGTATAAAGGTTTCTTCAAACTGCTAAAAATGGAGCTACAATTTGGGTAGATCCACTTGCAAGGATCTACCCAAAGGATAATAGTAGTTAATATTAAAACCCTATTTTGCAAAAAGGAAATAAATCATTTAAGTGACCTGCTTATGTCATACTGCCAGCGAGTTGCAGATCTGAGATACAAAAAAACATTAATTTTAAGGAATACTTGCACCCTTATGTTTATTGCAGCCCTACTTATAATAGGTATGACTTGAAACCAACCAAAATGCCTCAAGTAGATGACTGGATCAAGGGGATATGGTATATATACACAGTGGAATACTACTTAACAATCAAAAAGTATAAACTCATGCCATTTGCAACATGGATGGAGCTAGAAGTGTTTTTGGTCAGTGAAATAAGTCAGAAAGAAAAAAAATAATATCTGATGGTTTCACTTATAGGAGGAATATAAGGGAACCAAACAAGGGATCAGGGAAAAATATATAACAATAAAAACACAGCACAACAAAATGAAAACAGACAACTACAAATCAGGGGAGGGGAAAGGAGTGGAATCAAAACAAGGGTCGTAAGAGCACGAGGGACCAAGGTGATGGTGCATGGATGAGCTGGTGGTGGAAATTCTATAGGGACTAGACCTGAAAAAAGAAAACAAACGCTATAAAAAAGGGGAAAATGTTGCAATATGTACACACATACATACATATAAATCATTTAAATAAAAAAAATAAAATGAAATGAAAAATATCAAAAAAGAAACTCAACATTCAGTGTTGCCAAATCAGTAGAACTGAACTTTTAATAATTAGAAAACCTTGTATTAACTAATCTTCACCAGAATTTGCCTCAGGTAAAGACTAGTGGATTGATATGAAGAGCACCACAATTTGGCAGAAGGAATTGTCAAAGCTGACAGAAGAATCCTGGTTCCAATGGTGGTGATGAGTAGTTTTACCATCATAAGTGTATCCCCCTTTCTGGTTGTCAATAGAAGAGGAAACAAAAAAGGAACACTGGTTTCAGATATTGCACTCAATTCCCTATACTACTCTGACACATCATTGTAAGACTACTATGTTCACCATCTATTATTTTGTTTTTGGTACTGGGCATGCTAACTGGTATAAATAACTTACTCTTTGGAGTCGACCGCCTGGGTTCTAATGTATACTCTGTCACTCTGAGCCAGGGTAATCTTGAAATCTCTCTGATCTTTAGTTTCTTCAATTTCTAAATAGACCGAATCATAATCAACTTGCAGGGTGGCAACATTTAGTAATTGATACAAATATTGAGATGCCATGTGCAAATTTTTTTTCAAAATGTGAAGATATTTAACATATGAATATTAAATAGTATACATATATTACAGAATTTTCAATTTTTTACTTGTGACATTACTGTCTTCACAATTTCGAAGCTTTAACTTTTTAACTTTTCTCCTTTTTTCAAAGATTTATTTTATTATTTATGCATATAAAACTGGGGTTCAGGCCAGAGGTGTGGGAGGGTGAGAGGATTCACCAGAGACAGAGTGGGGAGCAGAACAGGAGGACTGGCAAGTACACTCTGAGAGGATCAGTGGGCTGGTCAGGAGAGGTCGGCTGCACCATCCATGTAGGTCAGCTCTCTGGTCAGGGGTGGAACTTGTTGAAGCTGCTGAGGCTAGCTTCCTAGTGCTTTGCTTTAGCCCTTTGCACCCTTAGGGAGGGCCTTTTCATACAAAGAATGCACTAGCGACAGAGTGGGGAACAGAACAAGCAGAACAACTGAAATACACTGCTGAGGGGAGCAGCAGGTAGATCCGGAGCGGTCTGCCACGCCATATAGATCACCCTTTGGTTGGGGATCGAACTCGTGCTGCAGTGGCTGCAGATAGCTTCATAGTCCTGTGATTTAACTCATTGCACCACCAGGGAGGCCCTCAATTTTCTCTTTTTATCATGCTTTTGTGATATCTGATTCATATCTGAAATATTCTGAAACATTCAACAAAAATGAAAAGGCACATAGGAAAAGGAAGAGTATATATACTTGAATTTCTGGAGATATGGATAATAATGTCCTTAAGAATTTTGTGCCATTGGTGAAAATGCAATCTAAAAAGGAGGTTCCACATTCCTGCCCCACCTACTGAAGGATGGGACTAAGTGAGGGGTAGGGGCTACACAGGCTTGAAGAAAGAGAAGACTCTGTGGAGGGTCACGGATCAGAGAAACATGTGAAGCACTACTAGGTTGGCTTCTTGGCCTTGGACTTGCACCAGGGACTTAGGGGACGTTGAAGGAGACACCTGGAAGAGACTTGGATGACAGATCTGTGGGGAGTCGGGGAAGTGGGGAAAGGCTGGCAACGGCAGATTTAGTTATTTGTATATGGCCAGTCAATGAATATTCCAGTGAAATGTGAAGCTTATCAGGTAATAGTACACAATAAATAGATTGTTAGGACAATGTCCAGTGTAGTTGAAAATGTTCTGCAGAGATGTGTGTTGCCTCTAAAAAAAATTCCTACTAGAAAAGTTAAGTTTCATTGAATCTGGCTCCAACATTTCTGTTCTTGAAAGTCAGCAGCCAGGCAAAGACTGTGATGAAATAGACCATCTTGCAGAAAAGCTATTGTATTGATGGAAAAGAGCCAAACACTTTTTGTTCATTTAACTCATCTTTAATTAATTATAATTTACGTAAATTAAAATATGATGTCTTTTGATAAAAGGTGACGTTCAATCCTTGTGTTATCTCTGAATTTTAGGTTGCATCATTACTTTAACAAAGGTATCTCCATAAAAGGGGGCATACCATCCCATAAACCATATACCCCACCCCACTTAATGAGGGGTGGAACTGAGTGACCTATAAAGCATTGCAGGCAGACAGGCTCAAGGAGACCCACCAGAGAGAGGCACGGTGGAGCAGGGCCCACTTGCCTCACAGTTTTGGCTTTGCACCAAGGACTTGGGGGACTTGGGGAGACACATGCCAGAGAGACATGTAAAGACACTTGGAAGAGATGAACGTCATAGACATATGGGTGAGAGGCCCATGGCGAGGCTGAAAATGGCAGCTGTTATCTTGACTTTTCTTTGATTTCGCTCCTTTCATCACAGACTTGCCTGGCCTCTTTTAGACCTTTTCTATGGTTCCCAGCCAGAAGGTGGCTTAGGATTGGACCAAGATTTTGGGCTTCAGTGGGCCTACTTTCAGTCAACCTTGTTTGCTAGGTGTTTACAAACAAGTAGATGAGTAATTTGGGGTGTTTTATTGGGAAAGTATTGAACTTTTTCTTCTTTCCTCTATGCACATTAATTCTATTAAAGTTCTCTTACACTGAGTCTGTTTTGTCTGTGCACATGGCTGCTGAGACACCTGTAAAGTGTGCAATATCTATCTATCTATCTATCTATCTATCTATCTATCTATCTATCTATCTATCTATCTATCTATCT
>NW_004567120.1:20738503-20755839 GCF_000260355.1 Condylura cristata | reverse complement strand
TCTGTCTGTCTGTCTGTCTGTCTGTCTGTCTGTCTGTCTGTCTGTCTGTCTGTCTGTCTATCTATACACACACACACATACATATGTATATATACACACACATACATATATTTGTTTACCATGTTAACCCTGTACCTACCATAGATACTAAATAAATATTTGAGAGAAAGTGAATGATTTCTAAACTGAACATCTATAAATGGAAAATATTGGAGAGAAATTGGCTCCAGTGATTTTGTTTTCCCACATGTTACTTACATGTGACATTGTTATAAACCTGGGAGTGAGATGGGTGGTTTGTACTGTTTTCTGAGAAGAATTCATTTTCTGCTTCTTACCAGGACTCTTCCTCCCTCCTATCATTTCAAAGAGTTAGGGAGCTCTTGCCAAAGTAATTCTACTTTGACTTCCTGTGGATTAAAAAATGGGTAGAGGCCCTTCCTGGTGGTGCAGCAGGTTAAAGCGCAGCACTAAGAAAGTAAAGCCACTTCAGCATGAGTTCGATCCCATCCGCCCCGAAGGTGATCCACAAGGCGCAGCAGACCTCTCCTAACCCGCCTGTTGCTCACCTCAGCAGTGTGCTTTGTTGATCTGCCTATTCTGCTCCCCACTCTTTCTCTGGTGAATCCTCTCACAGATCCTGCACCTCTGGACTGTACCTCAGTTCTGAATGCATAGATAAATATATCTTTAAAAATGGGTTGAAGCATTTTTATGGATCTTTATGTTAATTTCTGATGTGCTCATATGCATATGTTTTGTGAATGCATGCATTCCTACTCATGCATATAATACAAGTATAATCACATGTATAGGCACATAAATATAATCAAAGTAGTTGTGATTGAAAAGATATATGCAAAATACTTTTTTTTTGTGATTGAAGCTTCATGCAATGAATTCAAATGAAGACAAATGAAGGGTTATACTTTTTTTCAATATGTTTGTGGCAAGGCAAATAAGAGAAAGAACAGGAGTTACATTTTCTACTCTGTACCACTAATACACATATATATTGGTTTCAGTGTTTATTTCTCATGAAATTCAATTAAATTTTATAAAGAGAATATTTAACTACTGCCTAGCTATCTTATATCCTTTCACAATGAATTACCATAAAATAGAATTTTTCTACAATAAACTGGATCAAATCAAATAATGTCTAACTTAAGTGATTCATTGACTGAGTTTTATAAATTTTGTTTTTGCAAACAAGCAGGATAACAACCAGTAATTTCTTTCTGAGAAAGGCCTGTAACAGGTTAATTTCCTTTCAGGAGTCAACTGAGAAAAACAAGGCCTTTTATTAAAAAAGTAAGAAAAAATTTAATTCTCAATGAGAAGCTGCAGCACTCAGAGGATCTGACTCATCATGGTATAAGGTATGTGCCTGATATTGAATGAAACACTATGATAGTCAGTTTCCTTTAAGAGTAAAGTATGATGGCCCTCCCTGGTGGCACAACAGGTTAAAGCACAGCACTGAGAAGCTTAAGCCGCCTCTGCATGAGTTCGATCCCCACCTGCCCTGGAGGAGATCCACATGGCGCGGCAGTCCTCTCCTGACCCGCCTGCTGCTCCCCTCAGCAGTGTGTTTCAGTTGATCTGCCTGTTCTGTTCCCCACTCTGTCTCTGGTGCATTCTTTGTATGAAAAGGCCCTCCCTAAGGGCGCAAAGGGCTAAAGCAAAGCACTAGGAAGCTAGCCTCAGTAGCTTCAACAAGTTCCACCCCTGACCAGAGAGCTGACCTACATGGATGGTGCAGCTGACCTCTCCTGACCAGCCCACTGATCCTCTCAGAGTGTACTTGCCAGTCCTCCTGTTCTGCTCCCCACTCTGTCTCTGGTGAAGCCTCTCATCCTCCACATCTCTGGCCTGTACCCCAGTTCTGTATGAATAAATCAATCTTTTTTTTTAAAGTAAAATATGATGAAGCATGAATCATAAATCTCTCATAAAGTGGCAAAATAAAAACTACACCAAAATGTTTGGCATTCTGTGGTTCAACTAGAATCACAAGCAGTCCTCCAACTTAATTACCACAAAAGGATCATTAAACTGTTTCAAAACCTTTTTACAAAACTCTCTTGCCCACAAGACTGAAGCAAATAATTTTCTTCTTGAGAAGGTGTCTCTAAGGGGGAATTTGTGGCTTTCTTGAGAACTATAATTTTCCTAATGTTACTTCTAAGAATAAAACATGGCAAGTGTATTTTGAGCAGAAGGACATTAATAAAGTCACTTCCTCCCCAGAGATAAGTTAAAGCGGGAAGATTAAAACTTGAACTTGAGATACAAAAACAACTTTTCCAAAGTTGGAATTGGAAAGTGTATATTGACGAAGCATAAAGATGTCATTAGAACCTGAAATTTATATGATTAATGAAGTTGTACAGCTCCTTGGGAGGTAGGGTGGTGGAATGGAGGGGAGAGGGCTGGGGATTACTTGGTTTTCTTCAGTTTTAACAATTTTGCATGGGAAATGTAAAGCTGCTCCCTGAACTTTAACAAAATGTTGTTATCTTCTAAACTTTTATCTAAACTCAAAACATCTAGAAGAAAAGAGTTTCCTTGTTGCAGACAATATTTGGAGGATTTCAGATAGTGCATTGATGTGCTTAACTTCTACATGAAAAGCAAAACCCCAGCTTTGTGTTATTAGAAAAAGGTCACTGCTTAGACCAAAAATTTTTTTTCCAGATCATCTAGTTAATTCTCTTATATGTAGGATGAGTATTTGTAAGCATTTAATTCATTTTTCCAACCCAACAGATAGTGTGATAGTGTTTCTCAACAGTGAAAACATAAAGGTTTCTTGTAGCCAAATTAGTTTTTTCACTCTCTCTCTCTCTCTTTTTTCTTACAATGCATGCTTTCTTTTCTCAGATATAGTCCAGATCTTGTGGTCAAATCATTCCTGACTTCCTTGGCTTTCTCCTTTATCATCTTCTTAAAATGTGATATGAGAGAAATTTATCTGTATGCATAAATTCATGCGTTGTGTTTACGGTCATACAGGTAAGATGAACCTTTTGAAAAGTTCTTTCCCAATTCTTATGTTTGTATTCTATAAAGTCCTCTGGGGGAACAGACCCAAGGACAGATGATTCATTCTCATCTGGAATGTAGGGTGGCCCAGAAAAGATTCTTATGGGTTTTTGAATTTGGGAAGACTCTGTTGCCCAGAATTGGGTGACTGGTACAAACACATGCCAAAGATAATGCTTCCTGGCAGACATGGACAGCTGTAATTAATTGCATCATTTATATTTCCCATGGTTAGTCAGACTCTTTTATGCCAGTCACCTAATAAAATAAAAACCTTAATGTTGAAGCAGCAAAGGCCGATCAGTAATGATGGCATTTAGAGGAAAATACAGAGGAAAAGGGTGAAGGAAACCTTTTTTCACCACCAACAACTAGCATAGAAAATCATTTTAAGTGAGAAAGTTAGATAGACGTAGATTGATATACTGAGCAAAGTGATTTCAGGACAATGGGCTCAGAATTGCAGTGAACAATTAGACTAACTAGAAGATTGTTATTCAAATGTTTTGATTTACAAAAATGCTATTTTTATAGTCCAAATGTTGTTCAACTCCAGCAGAACAAATTTAAGAAATGCAGAATAGTATAGCAGATAAAGACTACAGGGTTGAATTGTATGGAGTCAAACTCCACTTGTCACTTAAAGTCTCTGTAATTTTGGGCAAATCATTTCAATTCTCTGTGCTTCAATTTCCTCGCCTGTTCAATCTTTCATTCTATTGCTGAACCTACATCTCCTCTACTTTTTATGACTTAGTTGCTGCCAAGTTGGGGTAATTAGAAGCAATAGTGCCATAAATAATTCTTTATCATGTATCTTGTACTCAAGGGTAAGCCTTTCTCTACATTGTAAACCTGGCAATGGAACTTCTGAATCACAGAATACTTATTTACCTATATTGTTGCAGAATGTTAACATTTTTTTCAATATAGTTGCATCATTTTGCATTCCCACCACTACTGAATAACTGCTGTTGTCCTTTTTGCTTGTTAGCACAAATATAGTTACTCTAGTTTTTACCAAACTAATGATTAATTTTTGGCATTTAATTGTGGTTTTACTTTCCTGATTACTAATAAGTTTGAGCATCTTTACACACACACACACACACACACACACACACACACATATATATATATATGCAAAGATACATCTATTTCTCTGTGCGTGCGTGTATGCACTTCTTTTGTGACACATTTGTTCAATTTTGTCATTTTCTCAACTTCATTGTTTGCTGTTTCTTTAATAGATGCATGGGGGCAGTATAATCCAAGAATATTATAGCTTCAACTGTTGGAACTACTGCAAATTCTGTGAATTCTGGCTAGTGGTTAAATATGATCAGGGACAGATTTCTGTCACTTTTCTCCAAGGCACTTTTCAGACTCCAGGGGACAGGGTATGGTTCAGGATGGTGCACCCTTACATTAGCATTGCAAGCTTAATTTGGGGGAGGATCTTCTGTTTCTGTTCTTGTCTGAATATTTCAGATTCCCTTGTTTAGCAGATTTCTGCAGGACAAAATGTCCTTTAGACCCAAGTCTACATCTGGATTTCATCCTTAACTAAACTGTTGCCCTGATAATTATTATCTTCTTAGCGCTTCTTCCCTCCCTCCCCACCCCCTCTCTCTGACATCTCTGACACACACACACACACACACACACACACACACACACACACAAATTAGGTAGTTTAGTTCCAGGAAACCTTTTATGTTCTATGTCCAAAACTAGACGTTATTGCTATGTAAACATATACAATGTTATTTTGTACCTAATGCTTCTAATACCCATACAAATAAGTTGAGGCTCAA
The DNA here is from genome assembly GCF_000260355.1 of Condylura cristata. Classification (NCBI taxonomy): domain Eukaryota; kingdom Metazoa; phylum Chordata; class Mammalia; order Eulipotyphla; family Talpidae; genus Condylura; species Condylura cristata. The sequence goes on along the minus strand of NW_004567120.1, from coordinate 20,750,974 downwards.
CAAAGGAAAACCAGACTCTGAGCTAGAGTGATTTTTCATCAGTGCTATTTGCTAATCTTGAACCCTAACTATGCCCCCGATGGCTTTCCAGGAATAGTGGGCAATGTGATTCTGAATGAGCTCAAGGCCCCCATGTCCATGTGAAGGGATTATCCCACTTGAGTTTAAAGCATTTTTACTTAGAATAAGAAGTTGTATTAGAGATTTTACGTTTGAAACCTCAATACTGTCAACAAGTACTTAAGTCTATTTGAACATGTAGGACACAAGAGAAAACATATTTCTGGTTATTAAGGTCTTCTGACCTTTTGGGGCATGCAGTCTTTTTGATCTACAGAAATATTTTGGAACTTTTTCCAAGTCTCCTATATTGGTCTTATACTCATCACCAGGTATTCTGTATAAATGTTTAACCAAGTTCTTGTTTGTTTTAACCACATGCATTGCCTTAAGTATCTGACAATATTAATGAATCCTACATATTGCTATTGTTTTCAGTAATACCATAAGGATAGAGCTCTTTCCTGAAGAACTGAACTCAGTAATACAAAAAATAGCAACAATATCCTGGGAATAAATATTTGCAGTGCTATGGGCATGGAGCTTTATATGACACTCCATAGCAAATCAAGCCCCACAGTTCTGGCTGCTGGCTTTTCATGGTCACTGGGCTCCATGGCTGGAGTGGGAAGAAAATGGGAGTAGCCTCATGTGGACAAAACACAGATGCCATGGCTCTCACATAAGTACAGTTGGTTATTTTCAATGAGTGTCATTTATGATAGTTCTATGTTTCTGGTTAATCTCCAGAATTCTGAGTGTTTAATTTTCATAGTTTTACAAATATATTTACTGTTCTTATAAGAAAGAAAATTCACCAATGCTTTCATTCTGTCACTCTGAATGTCCTGTGCTTATAAATATTTCTTTATGCATAACACAGGGACATTATCTTATTGAATAAAATTAAAAGGGTTACTTAATATCATTTGCTACCAAGTTTGCATTCACATTTCCCAGTTAACTTAAGCTAGGATCTAAACAAATTGCCTCATTTAAATTAGAATCTAAGCAAGGTTTGAACGTTACATTTGTTTTTATGAAATCATGTAAAAGTGGTTTGCCTTGACCCTCAGGAGAAGGAACACTTACTAGAAGGGGATAGAAAGTCAAGGGTGTAAGTTAATTGCAGATGAACGACTTTATAGGCTCTGGGGAAATCATTCTAATTTTTGTTTACAAATAGCCTTTCCATCTTCAAAGTTATTATCCAACTATGGCTACGAATTCCCCTTTAACCTGGAGTGCAAATGAAGCAGCAAAATCTGGCAATAACAACTCTGGAAGTACTTGATCACTGAGGAAAAGTGAGGAAAGGGGAATGTCCACGTACTTGGGCAAAGCACCAATACTATAATTTGGGTTTCCTTTGAGAGTCAGATACTTCTCATCTTATTTGTACTTGCGAATTATGTTGTATTCTGCAGTATTCTACATTTTCCAGTGTTTTTCCTTGTTTGCTACTAAGGGATTGCAGGAAGAACACTGATACCTTAGAGTCTGTTTTCAATTCTACCAGTAACTGTTAATGCAGATGTTGCCTTTCTTCTCAGAGTCTCCTCCTGATTTACAAAATGAGGAGATCAGCTTAGAGTCTCTAAAATTTTTTTATTTCTAAAATATGATTATTCTCAGGCCCTTTTTAGGTAAATATTGACAATAAACAGACTTTCTTCAATGACTCTTCCTATGGCTATCCTGAAAATCAGGCACCCAAGACTTTTCCCTTTCTCCAATAATAACCATAACCATAATCTAAATCAAAACTAAAGTCTAATATGAACTATATTAATAGGTCAGAGATACTACTTGTTTTTCCTACTCAAGTTTCAAAATAAAACAATGTGACTGTAGTTCTCAGAATCTATTCCTGGTTCAGTGATTATCACTACTGGGGTAAGGATTCAGGACCTTGTCTTCACCCCTTATCTCTCTTAACAATCACAGCATTAATCTAATGTCTGGTTTTTGTAATAAGAGACAGTTTTGTAAGTAAAACTACCTCAAAAAATAGCTTTGAGTTAAATAAAAGCAAACATATATCATAACTAAGAATAGTCATTTACAATTTCAAAAATTTAAATAATGGGATATTATTTATCATTTTGGAATGTTGAATTAAAAAGTACATTAATGAGATGGTAAACTCATAAGGTAGACTTAACTGTAGATTTCATGAAGCTGAAAAAATGATCAATGATCTTGAAAATGGACTTTTAGTGGAAAACTTTAGTATATACAGTTATTGATTTAAAATGATGCAAATGTAAAACATATTTATAGTGCAATGCTATTTCAATAAAGTAATTAACAAGCAAAATTAAAATCCATTAATATCTTAGCTAAAATTAGAGCCAAGGACATGCAATTCTCAAAACTCAAACATTTCTATGACTAACATTTACATGATCGGTATTATTAGCTTTTATATAATTTTCTTAGTAACCAATTGTTTATCAGTAAGTAAACATAATATATTACAATGCTTAATAGAAAGTTTATTTATTATCTTCATTGCCTTTTTAAAGAATACAGGGATTGGCTACAATGGTCACCCACTGTTGAAAGTAATATATACACAGAGCTTATAAGCTTTGGTTTTTGAGGAATTAAAAATTAAAGATTTTGCTCGTTTTATCATAAACAATTACCTCATAGCATAAGAATTTATTTTTCATTGTTTGTATTATTTGAATATATCTTTCATTTGAAAAAATATATAAGAAAGTTGGTTTCAACTATGTGTTTAAATAATACGTACTTAGTTTTCTCCTCTGTACATGTTTCTCATGTTTCTAAAACAGCAACCAGAAAAATTCTTTTTTTCCTATATACATAAAAGTATACTAGCTGACAGTGTCAGAATTAGGGCTAAAGTACAATAAAAAATGATTAAGAACTCAAGAAAGATAAAATGTTTTCCTTTTCTTTCCTGACATAATTTTCAGTACATTTTCCTACATAATTTTGAGGAAAACATGCTTTTGAGTAGCTAGTCTGTTTCTTTTGGTTTCCAAACATGGTTTTGGTATGGAACAAGTGAAGCTTTTGCTCTGTAGAGGATGGCTTGACTTAGCCACTCTATTTGTATTCTGAATACCAGTTCAGACCACTTCCTTTCCTGCTTTGTTCTCAATAGGTTTAAATTCCATAGATTAGTTATGACTTTTCAATTACATAGAAAACACCAACCAAAAATCTACAATAGCTTAGGATAATTGGTGATTGAATTTACAGCCATAAAGATACTCAACTATGTCTTAAATATAATTAAAACAGAGAGAAATAGGCTGGTAATTAAAATTCTGATTTCATTACCTGTTTTATAAATTATTTCTCAGTGAGAAAAACTACAGTGAAAAAAATTTCATGCAACCTTCATTGCCTTGTTGATGTTCTCATTTCAATGAAACAATCACATCCAGTGACAGAAAAACAATTCATGAAGTGTATTTTTTGAAATTAGTGCTATGTGAACAGTGGATGAACAACTTGCCTTTGCCATATTTGGAATGCAGAAAATTTACAGAGCAAGAATTTAAAATTTTTGGTATATTTTATTTGGAGCACAAACCAAATTTTAGTTCTCATGAAATGTAGGCATTTGACTAAGGAGGAAAAAGAAATCAACTTTTAAAACTGTCTAAGAGGGCCTTCCCTGGTGGTGCAACAGGTTAAAGCACAGCACTGTGAAGCTATTCCAGCCACTGCAGCATGAGTTCCCATCCACTGCCAGGGAGGTGATCCACATGGCAAACACAAGGCGTGGCAGACCTCTCCTGGGCCACCTCCTGTATTCATCAGTGTATTTCATCAGTCTGCCTGTTCTGCTCTCCACCCTGTCTCTCATAAATCCTCTCAGTCCCTGCACCTCTGGCCTGTACCCCAGTTCTGTATGTATAGATAAATAAATCTTCAAAAATTTTTTTTTTAAAAAGTAAGCTAAGGATCTGGTAATATACAGCTCAAGCATTATATTAGAAGTGTATAGAGGTGAGTGAGAACAATTAAGATTCATAGTTCTAAATGAATCTTTAGCATATGAAGGGTTTTCAAAATTAAATTTCTGCTATTTGATATTAATATCATAATGATTAAGAATGAGGTTTATGGATATAGGCCCATTCATTCTAAGCAAATTTTCTTTTATGTGCGCTAAGATGGCATTAAGAAATATCAATAAAATGTCTCCTGAGTAATTTAAATGTGTAGGTTTTTGATCCAGGGTCACTTCGTGGGGCTAATAAAATTAATTAGAAAGACTGTAGACATTTATAAAAGTAGCTCTGTTTGTGTGGAATAGTAATCCTTTTCACCTACTTATCCCTCAAAAATGCACTATATGTCTATATTCCTAATGACACTTTTAGACTTGTTCAGTGCTATCAGTAAGGAACTTAGTTCTAAAATTTTAAAGCAGATGAAAACAGAATATATCTAGTTCAAATCATGACAATTTTTCAAAATTTCAAGATATACCATGCCTTCCCCATTGCCTTTTTATTCTATTTTCTAATCACACAGTAACAAAGCATTGAGACCTGGAGCTTCAAATTTGGTATGATAAGGGGGTGCTAATTTAGTCTGAAAAAATGTACTGAAATAAAATGACTTTGAGCAAAGTTATGGTTCTGAAAGAGTATCAGCTAGGACCATGTATCAGAACTAATAAGTGAATATTAGATATTAGTTATTATTATTATTGTAGGGGTTGAAAAACTTATTCCTATACATATATTTTCTTAATTGAGCCTCTCTGTGCATCTCAAGTGATAACAAGACAGAAAGCAGGAATCAGCTTTTGGTTTAAGTCTTCAGAAGCATAGCATGTTCTATATTTCCATGGATCGGTGGCATTAATAATGACCATCTGGAAAAATGGGCTCTTCATAGCAATGGTCTAGGTGAGAATGGACATTAGCCTCCTGAAATGCTAAAATCATGTCCTTCAGTTTTCCCCATTTGTAAAGTGGAGAAAATATAAAGTTCTACGTACATGTAGCTTTGGGGGATTAAATGAAGTGATAGGCACAGAATAAGTGCCGTGAGAGCCAGAGTAAGCCATCCACCACAAGCCACTTCAGCATAAGTATTATTTTGAGATGAAGGCAATTGAGAAAGAGCAGGTATAGAAAAGAGCAGGTATGGACCCTCCCTTTTTCTGCCTATAGGCAGGTTATAAATTTCCCTTTGGAATGTATGCTCTTCCGCCCCCACACCAGGAAGAGGTGAATAACTTTTATTATTGGAGATACACTCAACACTCCTAAGACTACATGAGGTGGAGTCTGCATAAGAAATCTTATTTAAATAATCCTTATCCTCTATTCGTTTCACCTAATAGTATATTTACTTTCCCACAGTTTATCTCCCTTAAAAGTCCAGCCCACTCTTCCCTTGTGTTTTCCCTGGTCTAATAGTTTCCGTGTGTCTTTACTTCTTTTCTGTGAAGTCCTATATATGCATTAGTAATAACACAATTCTCCTTGTCATAGTAATTTTTCCTGTTAATCTGTCTTTTGTCTATTTATTTTGCAGGATCCCAGTCATCAAACATAAGAGAATAGAACAAAAAGCTTTCTCTCCTCTACAGTATTCCACCTATGTTAGCTGTTCTGGTGATTTGTTATCATCATCTTCTTTGCCATCAGGATCTGGCATTGAGCAGGCATTCAGTTAGGCATTAGTTTTTATTTAGGTTAGATTACACTGCCCATGTGCTTGTAGTGAAATGAGCTTTGCATGCATAACTGGAAAGTTAACTAAAATCAAGTATGAATTTATTTTTCAATTTCTGAAGGCACTAAAGCAGTTATTAATCTACAAAAGTTGTACAAACTTAAGGAAGTATGGAAAGAAAGTGCAAAGAACTCTTAGTGATAGCAGGCCAGAAATAAGAACAAGAATTACAACTGTATTTTTCATTGTATCTCTGCAATTTTCTAATATCAATATTTCTTTTTATGAAGGAATTTGAAAGTTATCTGATAAAGAATATTTTAACGTAGGCTTTGTAAAAAGCTTTCAATGCAAGAATTATACTTATTAGAAAAGGGAAAAGGGGTATTGGGAGAAGATAGCTGAACTAGATAGAAAAGAATCAGAGGTCTAGATGTGTGTGACTGGGCACCCCAAGTATGTAGTCTCATGAATTGATTCGCAAGAAAAAAGGAATTCTTTACTTTGATTTAAGAAGTCAGATATGTGGCAAATGCTAGTTATACACATGCACATAGACTGGCGAGGTCACTGACTAAATTTTCAGAGGGAATTTTGTGTGGATGCCTGTGGACAGGAATTAAGACATTGATAAACAGACTCTGGATCAGTCCTCTAGAATGGCTTAGCCCTAGAGAGATAATAAGCTGAAAAACAAAAAGGATATGGAAACTGATTGGCCAAAGGGCTTGTGGGAAGGGGGCAGATACAAACATTGCTTTTTTTCTGTGTTTAGATAACCAAACTCTCTACAGTCATGAAGGGACATAGTCCTCATTTTTGCAAGGCACACTATGTACAATGAAGACTGAAGCAAATGTAGCAACATGTAGTATCTTGACAGTTTGTAGATTTGGCGGCAGCAGGTGACAGCACCCAAGACAGGTAGCAGCATTCTCATGGAAGGCGCTGGTGGTGAAATGGCAGAGCATCAGCAGAGACCGCAATGCCTGGTGGAAGACTGTGGATGCCCAACAGACATGGCGGTACTCAGCAGATGCCCAGCAAGTAATGATGGATACCCAGGGGTGGATGGTGGATGGTGGATGCCCAGTGGGAGATGATGGATGACCAGCGGATACAAAGAATGGTGGCAGGTAATGGTGGATACATACGTGCTTGATGAAAACTCCAACAGTTGTAGCAGTGCATGGTGCACATGAATTTATTCCTGATCACATGTGAGACAACACATGGGGCCTTGTAGAAGTACTTGGAGGGAAGCTGTGTGTTTTTCTAGGGAGTACCTTTGTTCACACTTTAGAATACAAGCCAGTGAATTTAGGGTATTTTATATCAAGGTTGTTTCTTTTGTGTCTCACGAGGTCTGTCTCAAACTTAAATGTTTTTAGGACCAGGTAGGTAATAGCAGTGAGTATGCCCACTATGTAGTTGGATGCACCTACAAATTAAGTAAAAGATATTCATTTACAAAGTGTCAAAATCATTGACTAGGCTAAAAATAAACTTATTTGTAGGTAGAAGTCAAATAAAGGGCTACAAGTTCATGTCCTCTGACTTATGTGAGTAGTAAGTATCAATGTCCTAGACAATGTGTCATTTATCTAGCAACAGTGGTGTCACTTTTATACAAATGAGAAAAAAACATTCTCAAGTTTGAGAATAAGCTCTATGTATACATAATTCAGAGATATTTTACAGATGTGAGGATATTGTCTTTCTGCTATTTGTTAACCAACTCAAAGAAATCAGGGTGATTCTATTTATCACATGCATATTTCTATGAGAGGTATAGTCCAGAAAATGTAGGACAATTTAAACTCCAGTGAATGTCTTTTAAAGAAATCCTCAAAAATCCCCAGAAATAACAATGGGAAAAAAATAAAGATAGGTCTATATTTTCTAGATGTTCTTAAACACTGTCTTCTAAATGTATTTTTGGTGCCTGGGTCAGACAATATTTATTCTTTATGACAAGATATAACTATATAATAAAGGGGAGCTACAGTTTATGGGCCTCTTAAAAAAATAAGGAAAACAATTTAAAATGGAGGAAGACAGCAGAAAACATATAGTCCCCTTTAGTGGAATAAACTCCAAGAAGCACAGATTTGCCATCCTATTGCTATCTCTTTCTCTCTGTATCTCTATCTGTATCTCTCTATATCTGTCTATAGATATGCCTGCAAGCACACACACACAATGTAATAATTTTGTAAGGGGTGAGGTGGCTAATTTAATAGCTCTGCTTTATGTTTTTTTTTTTAATTTAAATATTCTTTCTTTTGGAAGTATAGGTGACACTCCCCTTCAAGTGTTGTTGTCATAGTGCACCCACCATCTAAGCATGAGTGGTCTAAAGATATTCTTAACAAGAAGGGATGCTTTATGTGACATGTAGCATGAAGCACTAATTAAAAATGAGGGCTTTGGTGTTTGTTAGCATTGTGTCAAATAATCAGTTATGCGACTTTCAAATTCTGAGTCCTTAACTATTACTTAACTTCTTTAAACATTAGTTTCTTCAAAATGAAAAATATTTCTCATAGGTATCATTTTTGGAGGACTAAATGAGATATTACATACAAAAATTTTGGAAGAATGTTCTCAATTATATTTATTGAGAATGAGAAAATATGTTGATGACTGTAGTCTAATGCCTCAGAGAGTAACTAATCACAAGTTTTAGTTCTAAGACCAGTTCCAAATTCTTTCACATTTCCATTAATGTGTATACACAATAGATCAATTTTCTGTATGTAGCTGATCATATAAGAGATTTTGGTAGTAATTAACCATCTCATAATTTCATAGGAATTTTATCTACTGTACTTTATTTTTAATCAATGCATTTCCTAATTCAAATGAACAGAAAGGCCCAACACCCAGTATACTTAGCTTCTAAATGTTCCAAATTGGGTGTTTAAGTAATTATTGTAACTAGTCATATTTAGAAAGATAATTGGTATCTACTTGTGTTAGTCCACTTAAAGTGGTTGTATATAAGTTGCATAACTTTCAATTTGTAAAAGTATTTCCTCTGAATAAGAATGGCCTTACTCTGTTCTAACTCATAAAAAGAGTAAAGATAAAATAGGAAATGCATTTGTTTTTCAAGGGAGGAAAAGGTTAAGAATCAAGACAGCAAATCGGAAGGAAATGGTGTACAACGTGTTACGTACTATAAATATCAGAACAGGGGAAATTAACTTGAATTACAGGCACCAGGAAGTTGGGAACTAGCTTCAAATTTGGAAATGATACATATCTTCAAACCTGAGCTAAGTAATTTTAATTCCTCCCATGTAAAAACTGGAAACAAACTTCATAAAAAATAATTTTTTAAAGATAAGCCTTATTTATGAGCACATTGAGGATATGAAATGGATTACAAAGAAATTCTCTTTTGTGTTTACAAGAACATGGAAGGAAATTGTCACTGTAATTATGAAAGCTAAAAAATATTAATCATGGCCCTTTAATTTAATTCTATATATATAAGAGCATAGTATCCATTTCAGGCAGAAAAGGGGAAATTATTCAAACAGAAGATTCAACAAATATTTTCCACACTTTTGTGGATGTGCAATATGGGTGAAAAATCCAAATATCTATGTTTGAATCTAGGGCTTAAGTATTAGTTCTTTTTTCCCCCTCCATTTTTGATTTGCTTGTTAACTGAGTGTGAATATGTTCTGCTAAAGTTCAAAGTTTCTTCTTTTTGTTGATAAATGATTGTATGCAATGGGGAAGTGATTTATATACTTGAAAATTTCAGGAAAAAAATGGTCATTTTTGAAAGACCTTTCAGGGACATGAAGGTAATTTGAAAATAAAACACCTTTAATTTTGATGTTCATTATCATTTTGAATTTACTTCTTTGTGAGACAATCGAGTAGTGACATTAAGAAAGATGAGATAAACTGGGATAGTATAACATTTGCCATTGAACAAAACAAACAATGATATTCAATTTTGTATGTTATATTGTACTTTGAGTGTTGATTTGAATAAAATTGTATAACTTCCTTACATAATATGGGTCTGGCTATTATTATTAAATATTTGCAAAGCAAATATAATCCTCAGGCAAAAAAAGAATTTTATATAATCCTGGCGAGGCAAATGTTAGCAATTCTTGTGTTTGTGTTGTCTGATGATTCGTTGGGAACATATATCTACCTCTATGTAAGAAACTCCTGACAAACTTGCTAGAAAGAAATTAGGAGGGCAAGGGTGAATGGCTTTCTAATGTGTGAGCTGTTTTCTATTACATTATGAAATTATAACAGTTAGTTGAAAATTATAGAATGTAAGTTGTCTAGAAAATATCTAATGATACATTTAACTATTTTATGCTCATGTACTAGTAATTTTTAGCATGAAAAAAATTCTGCTGGTGATATACACATATTGAGAAATTTTCCTTTTAATTGATTTATTTTTGGTATGATCAGCATGGAATATCCAGTTGCACTTACAGGCACACAGCATCACAACTTTATACATTTTGGGTTTCATTTGTGTTTTCTTTTGTTATAATTATGAACCTATGAATAAAATAAAGCTAGAAGAAATAAAACTGTAATGTAAATATCTGAGAAGAAATTAAAATATCAATTTGGGGTTAGTGGTGCTGTAGGAATCTGTGGAATATTGAGAGAAAATAAGGATTTCATCTTTTGACTTAATTGAAAGCTATATTAAATTAGAATGGAATGATGCCAAGGACACTTTAGTCCAATTGTTTTTTATGACCTTAGTTCTTAACTATGTAATTTCTAAAATAGCAGCAGTTTTGTATATAGATACCCTCTTTCTTTTCTTAAATTTATGTTTTAAATATTACACATGAATCAATATATATAGGGCAATATTATACATATTTTTCTTCACTAGAGAGATCAAGATTCCAGTTTCTAGACTAGAATGACTCAGGAAGCCTCAAAACTTATATATGATTTATGTATATATTTTCAAATTAAACTTTTAATTTTTAGATAATTGCAGCTTCACATGTAGTTACTTATAAGAAATAATGCTGGGAGACTGCATATATTTTTACTTCACAAAACATCTCTGTGACCACGTGAATTCATTTTCTCTGCCTTTTACAAACACAGCCTATTTCCTCTTCCACACTCCTATTATTTAATGCTGGAAATCAGTATCTATTCTCTATTTGTATAATTTTGTCATATAAAGAAAGCATTAGAAATGGAAGTATACAGTTTGTTGTCTGTCAAGAGTGGCATATATTGTTCAGAATAACCCTGTGGAGATTAACCTAGATTATTGTGTGAATCAAGTCATTCATTCCTGTTTCATAGGAGTCTATGGCGCGGATATACTACAGTTTGTTTAAACAGTCTTTTAAATTTTTTTTCTTGCATCATTGTTTATTTTTGTACAGTATTTAATTTCTCCCCTCAGGTGTGGTCCCCATATATCTCCCATCACCATCTAACCTGTTAACTATCACCATAAACCCTTGTGCTCTTCCTTCCCCTTAGCTATATGGACTTTTAATGCAGTTTCTAGTTCAGGCTGTCAAAGCTGTTAAACTGCTAGTTAAAGCTGGTATAAACATCAATGTACAGGTTTTGGTAAACACCTAAATCTTCATTTCTCTGTGATAAATGCTGTTTGTATAATATTTGCCTATTTAGATTTTTATGAAAATGCTGAATTATTTGCTAAATTAGCTGTAAAATTTTATATTACCACCAACAATATATGGCCAATTTAGTTTCTCAGACTCCTTGACAGCATTTACTTATGTGACTTTTAAAATTTTTTTACCATTCTGATAGTTATATAGTAATATTTCATATATAGTTTTAATTTACATTTCTCTAATGTCTAAAGATATTAAATATCTTATGTGTTAGTCACCTTTATTATCTCTATGATGAAATGTCTCTTCAGGTCTTTTGCTTATGGTTTAAATGAATAGTTTTTCTGTGTTTGTTGAGATTAGAAAGGTCTATGTCCTAGACACTAGTTGTAGTAGACTGGAAAATAACATCACAAAATATACTCACATACTAATATCTGGAATCTGTGGATATTATAGGGTAATAAAAAAAAGGCTTTGTGTATTTAATTGCGTTAAGGTTATTGAGGTGGAGAGATTAACTTGAATTATCTGGGTGAGGCCTAAATGCAGTCACACTAATCTTTAAAAAAATGTGGAAGGAAATTTTATAAAGAAAATAATTACAAATATATATAAATGTAATTCTATATTTTCAATAAGCTTTTCTATTCCTAAAAAACTTTGCTGGGATTTTCATAGCAAATAAATTAAATCTACAGATCAATTTGAGAGCTTGTTCCTAATCTGTGGGACCTTTAAATTGGATATTCATTGTCATTGTGAACTTATTTTTGCAGAGATTATAGAATGGTGATTTTAAGAAAATAAAGTAAGCTGGGATAGCATAATATGTTTACCATTGAATCAAATATGATGATATTCAATTTTGCATATTGCATTTTATTTTGTATGTTGATTTGAATAAGTTAGTATAATTTCCTTACAGATGGGCATTATTATCAAATCTTTATGTAGTTTCTGTTTCACAGTTTGACTCCATCAAGAACCTCCATATTTCCATTCATTTTAGCTCATTACTACATGGAGTATTGTTAAAACAGCTGCTTTAAAGACTTAATGCCAATATTTTGTTAATTTATAAGTTGATATTCTGTTATTTCCTTTTTTTTTT
>NW_004567120.1:20735851-20738398 GCF_000260355.1 Condylura cristata | reverse complement strand
GCCATGTGGTCACCTCCGGGGCAGGCAGGGAATGAACTTATGCGGAAGTGGCTTTAGCTTCTCAGTGAAGTGCTTTAACCCGCTGGGACACCAGGGAGGGCCCCTGTTGTTACTTATTTTAAGAACTTTGCTTATTAGATATATGTCCAACAAAACAGGTCTGTTCTTCCAAGATTATTCAGTGAAACCTGTTTGACTTTGCAGTGACTTGTTAAGAGAACAAACAGCCTAATCTGTGGTCCTTGGTAGAAGAGGATGGGCACTATATGAGTGTGTGTGTGTGTGTGTGTGTGTGTGTGTGTGTGTGGTCTCCAAAGATATTCCAGTGTTGAATTCTCCCTATACTCCTATATAAGGGGGAAAATAAGAACTCTTACTTTCTGAGTATTTTCCACTTTACATGATTTTGGATTGAGGTGATTTAGATCAATTTTAGGCTTCTTACTAACTTTCCTCCTCTCTCATGCCTTTTTTCCTGGACTTCTTTTATCTACACAACAGCTTGTGGTGGAAGCTTAATAATAAATTGCTCATTGTGCTTTTCTATGTATTATTCTACCTGCAGGTAATTTGGAATTTGGGTTCTCTCCAAATTTGTTGATGATATTGTATAGTTTTATATGTTCCTTTTCTTTTATTTCTTGGTGGCATTAGGGAGATACATCAGAAGATTTGGACTTAGGCTAGTATCTTTGTTTGACCACCTATATATTTTCTAAAGGACCAACTGACAACATATAATAGATGCCATAAACTTTCACAGACAAGAATATAACTTCTAAAGCATATTCACTCCTTAAATCTTTCCTTAGATAACTTTGAAACTACAGACTGGTAGAATGCTACCTCATCAGCTAAGAAACACTTATTTGAAATTAAAGTGCCATTGAAACTCAAGATTTAAAAAACCATGCTTTCTAAGAACATATAATAAAATTCTTATTAAGATATTCCATTATCACTATGTATTTAGAATGGGATTTTTAACTTTTAAGTTCCCTGAGAGATCATTTAAGATTTGAAAAATAGATATATTTTCAGTATTACTCCTTCTGGCCTAATTCCATTTTTCAATCCAGGGAGTAGGGAGTTTATTTCTCTCCTTGGTGAGAGAAATGGCATTTAAATTTAAACTGTATTCTTCAACTTCCTAGTAAAAATGCTGTATCGTTGTGTAAAAATGATTTTGATTGTTCCTCATAAACTTTATCTAGAACCAAAGCTTAAATTATAATGAATAGGAAAAAGGGAAGGCAAAATATCAAAAGAAAAAAATAAAGATATCTCTGTAATCAACATATCAAACTTTTAGTGCTTGAGGTTTTATAATGAAGCGACCTTGAATTTTTATAATCAGTAATTAAATTGTTATTCCATATCATCTTATAAAAAATGAATTATAGAATTAATGAAAAACATTTATTGAGTGCTTAATATATGCTAAGTACTTATTTGCAAACATTTGAAAAGATGTCTTAAACATTTATTTATTTAACATGATGATTCACCTTTTCTTTCTTTGAATAAGGGAAGGAATTAAGTATGTGTACTGTCCAGAGATTCAGGTTAGGGATATGATTCTCTCTCTGCCCTATTGTGCACATTGCAAAACCACAGTCATTACTTAGAAAGGATACTATACAATAATAGAATATGAGGGATTTTAATATATGATGTCTGTTTTGCTTTCTGAAGACTCTGCTACTGATATATTTAATAAGTATGATCCATATATCTACTTCTTCCAAGATACAATCGCTTTTGTCTTCATTTTCCAAAGTATACATGTAAAATAACTGTTCACTGTGATAGCTGATGCAAACTTATGACATAATATGAAATTGAAAAACGAATGAAACTGTACTTACCATAAAGAATTGCAAGCAGAGACAGTGGCATGACAAGTAGTCCCACTAGCATATCAGCAATGGCTAGGGACATTAAAAAATAGTTGGTGGCATTGTGCAGTTTCTTTTCCATGCTTACTGCCATGATAACAAGAATGTTGCCACCTATTGTCAAGATTATTATGATGACAATTGAAAGTGCTGGCCAATTTTGTACCCCGTCTGGGAATTTGAAGCGTCCACCATCGGAGGTATTGAAAATGTCAGTTACTATAGCTGCAACTGGGCTTATAGAAATATCGCATTGCCAAACCAACAGGCCAATTAGGTGCACTCTGAAAAATAAGAAAAAAAAAATCTGGTACATATTATATTGCTTATGCCCAATGATTGCTTTTTCATCAGTCATCATTAGCATCATTATCATCATCACCATCATCATCATCACCATTTCTACTCTCTTAATTAAGTCTTAGTATGTTTTCTTTTGGTCCAGAAAATACCAACTTTTATTGAGGGCTTATTATGAGTTAGGCACTTAGCCGAATAAAATATATAATCATCTTTGAATGCCCATAATAACCTTATGAGGTCAGTACTGATTTTTTAAAAAAGATTTATTTATTTATGCATACAGAACTGGGGCACAGGCCAGAGGTGCAGGGGCGGTGAGAGGCTTCACCAGAGACAGAGTGGGGAG
>NW_004567120.1:20686825-20735381 GCF_000260355.1 Condylura cristata | reverse complement strand
TTAATCTAAAGTTACAGAAGGAAAAAGTTGCCATCAGACTGACCTCTGGCAAAATTTTGGAAGAGGCACAGTGTTTTTTTTTTTTGTTTTTTTTTTTTTGGTCCATAATTTTCTCAAAGTTGCATTATCTCCTTTCTTCTACCCTTTCAATTTCTTCCTTTTTTTCTGGACCCTAATGTAGGTTAGATAAATCCTATACTGTAAACAAGTCATTTAAAATGCATATTTTCATGATGTTATTTTGGTAGATCCTACTATTGGGAATTTCAGACCCAGATGACAGGCAAATGCAAGAGAGAAAGAAGTAGCTATGTTTGCATATTCCATGTTAATTCCACCTGTGTTTATATGCATTATTTAAGTTACCTATATTTAGTGTTCTCTCAAAATGTAAGTTGCTACAGTGTAGAGTAAAATTAGCATTTATTTTCTAAATAAAATAGACAAGATAAACAAGTGTAATATTTCCCATTTAAAAATAAATATTACTATCTTTGACTCTCCTATATATATTCTAAATTCAGTTAAGTTTTCAAATGAATATCAAGCAGCAACTACACTAAGTGTAGTGATTGTTAAAGCCTGAAATTATTGAAAGAGGAGAAAATTTCCTTTACTGGTACAAGATGTGCTATACAATTTTCCATGCAGGAGAATTGAAGTAAGATTATTTCTGGTTTTGGGAAAAGGGAATACATGGTAGTGCAACATCCAGAGGTGTTGAGTTGTCCATGTAAGTGCTTGTAGTTCATTCTCTTTCACTTGTTATCTGAACTAAAAATATTATCTCTAAATAGGGATAATACATGTGTGGTTTGATTAACTTGATGCTTATTTCCAATCATCGAAGAAATTTACTATAGGAAAATGAAAAGATTATGGTAATAATAATCATTTATCAATAAAATTATATATAAACACTATGCTTTTTCTACCCAAACTGGAGTAGCTAGCTTGAAGAATTATCAACATTATTTCAACTAAGTAAAGATATTGGATAATTTCCTAGTCTATTTTTTAAAAAGTCTCTTAATACACTTCTGTGTCTTTTAAAAGAGTGAAGAAATCATGAAAATACTTTAACGTTTAAATTCTATAAGGAATAGAAAACTAATACTTCAGCTATTAGTTTAAAATAACTTTCTCATTACTCAAATCTACCCAATATTCTAAGCAACATAGTAATGTTTATCAAATGAGGAGAAGTAATCAGTAAATTATTTCAAAAGCTTCTTGTATTTTTTTTCCTGGCACACAAAAAATAAGCTAAAGTATTATACACTTCAAATAACTTATCTTATAATTAATTTAAGATTAATATGAGTAGAAGTTATTGAAAATGATGGCTCAAATAAATAGAAGCAAGTTATGCTTACATATTGGATTACTCTAGCTCTGTATTTATTGTGTTTGGCGTGTAGTCAATGTCCTGGCTACATGACCACAACCAATTTTTTGACCAGACACTTAGCCTCTGAGAACCATAGAGGCCACTCTCACGTGATTATTGTGAAAAATAAATGATATTTTAAAGTCCTGGAAATAGTGTGTTTCTCATAATAGGCTCTCAGTAATTGTTGGGGCTTATCTTCTTTATGTCTTCAAAGTTAAGAAAAAAGAATTTTATAACAATTATACCCCAACTCAAGAATTCAAAATTTGTCATGAAATTAAATCCTATTTCATTTTAAGAAAATATTTGTTCAGAACTAGATGCTAGACTGTATACAGCAGCTTTATATCACACTGTATATTTTAACTACTGGGCCACTACCTCGCATCTTTTCCAGGATGGTATTTTTCTCCCTCTGTCCAGCTACACAATTCAACCCCTAATTCTTGTCCATGACACATACTCCTTGGACTTCAGCTATTCTTCAGAAAACAAGAAGTTTATAAAGACATTATATTCTCTTGGCTATTTATTTCATGGGTAGAGGGGGAGTGCTTTTCACATTGATGCATTTTAACTATAGAGAAAGCAACCACGAGCATTGGAATTATTTTTTAATTGAGGCTATTATTACCATGTTACTAGTTGGAATACATAAGCAGTCTACAGCTTTACCACCTGAACTGTCCTATCTCATCTAAATTCAGACAACGGATGTGTTTAATTGAGGTGCAATCTACTGTATTTTCCCATCAGTTGTTTTTTGAATGGGAAACAACTACAACATTTAGCTTCATAGGATGCAAGTCATTTCCTTAGATTGAGGAAAATATAGAGAATGACTGTATATTAAAGTCTAACATTTAAAAACTGCCTACAAAGCATATTTTTATGAAAACAATAACATCCTTACAGGAAGGAGTGCACCGCTTTCCTCAGGTTTGCCATGATTGCTTCAGTCGTAAGCAACCAATGTTTAAAATTGAGAAAATTGGCAGATTTTATTCATAATGCCATCCTTTCTGGGGAGAGAAAAAAAAAGAAAAAATTAGTTAAAAGTCCAAATAACTTGCGTAACAATCAATAAAATACACTTAAGCACACTCCTTAGGTGAACACTAAACAATAAATTGAACAAACAGGCAAGTATGTATATCATAAAAGTGATAAAGGAGTTTTCATTTGTTTACCAATATACAACCATCAGAGCTTTCCTAAGTTTCTTATAAGCACTTTTACTTACATGGAATTTCTAAATTTCTCTGTTGCAGTGTAAACAACTTATAATCAGTTTTTTTTTTAGTAAAGAAATTAAGAACATATGCTTCTTAATTTACCAACAATTGGGGGAAGTTATTGATGTAGTAATTAAGCATCATTGATAAAGTACAAGGTTTTCCTCTAGCAGGAACTTTTTTTATTAAGTGAAGGAACATATTTTGTACAATGTGTCTATTATTTTTTATTCAAAGTGAATAATTATGTGTTTACATAAACATCTTTATACTTTTGAGTTTACCAACGTTCTTCAGAGGGCAGTAACAACTTTATATCAAATAAATAAGATGATAAGTTTTAGTATACTAAATACAGTACCGCCTTATATACTAAGTAGTTAGTATGCAACAGATACTGTGTTATATAGTCATGGCACATGAAATAATGCAAAATTGCAAACAAAAACTCAGTTGTACTGATTGACAAATATCTTTAGGGTTATTTTTTTTTTTAACTAAGAGGCAATGGTATATCTTCTAAGGTATTTGAAAGGAACTATGAGAAGTATTCAAACAATTTTTCAACAAATTTCTGAGTGAATACCTTAGATTTCTGTAGGCTATTTTTAAAAGAAGTTTTTGCTGCATTGCAAAATCCAGCCAAGTATTTACATAGTATATTATAATTTTGTTCAAGAATATACTGCATGAAAATTTTGTGAGAATTTCTGTTACACACCTTATGGTACTACTATCTTTACAGAGTGGACCAAATCACTATCATTACATTGAAGAAACACTCGGTGTGACTAGTGATTTGTATAGGGACCTGGTGGCTTTTCTGCCTCAAAATTCCCAACCATGAAGAGTAGGTAAATCTGTTCTCCATCTTGCCATTTCTGTATCTTATATTTTAGGACTTTGATTACAATTTCTTCCCACAACAAACATATAACCGTGACTATAAACTATCCATAAACTTGACCATTATCTCTATCATGAGGAGAAAATCACAGATTAAATCAGAAAAATAACTTGATTGGTCACATTCAGACCAATCTCTTAGTTCTTTCTGCAGCACAAACCACAAAATTTTTCATGCTATCTCTAAAGCTCTGTGAAATCTTCAGGAATCAACAATAGTAACTACATTTGCTAAGACAAATAGGGGACAAATATTAGTTTCCAAATAGTTCTCAATAGTACAATTTTAGACAAGCTATTACAGAACAACCTCGATTCATACTGAATTTTAGTTGAGCAAAGCTTATATCCTGAACATTATATTTAATTGATTCCATAATCTCTATGTTTGTGTCAGGTTTCATATGGCATATATTATCAAAGTTAGTGTGAATACTTGAAAACAACTGAACCAAAAGAATATTTTCATTGTGTGTACAGAAATAAAATTTAAATTATCAGAATCAATCACAGAAACATTTCAAAACTATTAGCAATAGTTATCATAGAAGTGAAATGATAAGAAAAAAAGTAAAAGCACTGTGGGGAAGAAAAGTTGGCATGAATTAAATAGAAAAAAAGTTAATAGACACTCGTTCAACCTAGTCTCATTCTAGACTTGAAATTTCTTAATTCCATAGGTGACTGGTGGGATTCCTATTTAGCTTAAAATTTGAGGATGACTATGATGGTGCTTGTCTAAGATTTCTTAAGTATAAGGTCCTATTTTCCTTCTACTGAACACCCTTTTTAGGGTTCTTTATGGGCATGAGTTTAGTAATGCTACTCCTGCATTCTTTGTACAACAGTGTGACAATTCACTTGGAGCACCAGTGCTGTATTTTCTCTAAGGGATGTTTAGTTTTTGTGCCAATTTGCCATGCAAGAAGTGGGAGATATATGGTCACACTTGCTGTCTACAGAATTCTGTGTAGTAACTAAAAATTATAACATTAAAACTACAAAATCAAGATCTTTGTAGTAAGACTACGATGATGAAAAAAGGGAATCAATTTTTCCCATTATCTTAATTTTACACATTACATTTATCTTAGGAAGTGATGTCTACCTTGCTTTCCACTGGAAGGTAAAAGCAACAACAAAGACAAAAATCCAAGCTTTGAGAATTCACCATCACAGCTGGGAGTTAGGCTTATGAGTCAATTGTTAAATAAGTGGAAGTAAGCATAAATTAGATTAAGAACAAATAATGTGGGCAGCAGGTAAAGTGGAAAAAATAAGCAAAAGTGAAAATGTTAAGAGAGTTTTTTTTAAAGAAGAAATAGAATTCATATTGTGAGAATTATCTTACATTGCTGGTAGCACTACAGCAATACAGTAGAACAGTTCTAGAATACAGGTGAATGAAGTGTAAGTGTGAGAGGAGATTGTCGATTAAATGTAAAATGTTCTAAGGATTTATCCAATGCAGCAGAGATAGATATTAAGAAAAACAATTTTTAAGAGAAAACATGATAGAAATGTACCACCCATGTAAGTTCCACATTCCTTAGATAAGTATTGGGTACAAAGTACTTAGATGACTGAAGAAAAGGGGAAAGATTTACCTGAAAAGATTTAAAGCGTGAAACGAAAAGATACTGTCAAGAAGTAAAGGCACAACTATGGTTTTGTCCAAATTGTTGTAAGGAAGGATAGAAGTTTACAACTTTATTGAAAACCCAGGATGTTTCTTGCCTCCTTCTAAAGATGTCTCATTTATATTAACCTTTGAGATTAAAGAAAGATGAAGTGACGTTTTAATATACATCTGTCCTCTGTTATTCTTTCTTAGGTTTGGTCAAATGTAATGTTGATCAGACAAGGAAGGAAATGTGTAGCTTCTGCCTGACATTTTAACAAAGTTTGGGAGGTTAGGGTTAGCCCATAAAAAGACATAATTTGGGCCCTCCCTGGTGGCGCAGCGGGTTAAAGCACTGCACTGAGAAGTTAAAGCCACTTCCGCCTGAGTTCGATTCCCACCTGCCCCAGAGGTGACCACATGGTGCGGCAGACCTCTCCTGACCCGCCTGCTGCATCCCTCAGCAGTGTACTTCATTGATCTGCCTGTTTCGCTCCCCACTCTGTCTCTGGTGAAGCCTCTCACCGCCCCTGAGCCTCTGGCCTGTATCCCAGTTCTGTATGTACAAATAAATAAATCTTTTTTTAAAAAAAGACATAATTTATATTTCTGGAAATTCTTCAGCTTATGGTGGTGATGCACCAGATTATTTTCTCTCTTAATAAAGAGATTATATCTCACATTGAATGTCTTCAAAACTGAGGCAGTTAGAAGGTACAGGTAGATGGGTGGTTGTGGGAGATGAAGGGGAACCAGTAGAACATATTGGAGGATTACTGGGGCACTGGTGATGTTCAAAGTGTGAAAATATAATTTATAGAGGTTTAAACCTATAACCCTGCAAAACACCATTATGTTAACCAACATTACTGCAAATAAATAAATAAATAAAATTAGACAATAGTTTACTAGAGCATTCTTGCCTGACATTTTATAGTTAACACATTTAAGAACTGAATAAGTCCAACAGGCAGAAGTTTAGATTTTGTCAGTTTTCACTGTTTCAAAATTATGGACTCATAATTCAAATGTCATGCTTGTAGTTGGTAAATCCACTGAGCTTTTAGCAGATGGTTAGGTCAAAAGTGAATTTGTCACAAATATTAAGATTAGTCCTGGGAGGATCATGCTAATGTATCACAGATTCACATTCGTGGGGGAATCTTTTAATTAAAAAATTATCCTTAAGAGTAATGAAAATGCAGAAATTTTTCATTTAACATCAAAAATACTGTAGAGAAATTCTAATAAAGTACACAATTGTAATCAAACAATTATAATCCTAAAAATTTACTTTGACAAACTACAGTTGAACCAGATAACTATTTATGCTTTTAATAGAAAGTTACTAAACTGAATAGGTTAGTAGCAATTAGGCACTCTTTAACCAGTCCACACAACATCTTCAAGCACGATAAGCTCATTTAGAAATTTATTCTATGAAATTAAATAAGCCCAAACCTTCTATCTTCATGTGTAAAGTCTTAAATTATTATACAATTATGAACTCACAGAACTCTTAGAGCTGGAAAATCATGAGTGAATAAATCTAAATAATCCAGTTGCCTTAAACAGGTCTACATTTGAGCCACTTCAACAAAATTGGTAATATGTTCTTTAAAACAACCTGTAGGAGAAGCAATTTCATGAAGTTGCAATGTGTAGTAATCTGTCAGAAAATGTAATTTTTATATTTGGCAAATGTCTCAAGCTGTGACTTCGATGCAAATGATTATCTCCTTACTAAGTCAAGCATTTCTGTCACTGGCTACTACAATACTAACAACTTGCTTTCTGCATCTTTCCTTGGCTTGTCTGAGAGCACAGCATTTCTACCACAGGACTCTTCTCATTGTGCACCATAGACAAATCTAATAGTTAGGAACTAGGTTGTGGGACTTTATAATTTCTTCTCGAAACCAACACACTTTTAAAAATGAAGAACAGGAGAGTACTAACTGGATGATACTGTGGGTTTGTCCTGGACATTTTATTAATCTGGTAATAAGGAAACTGTTACATTTGAATGCAGGTCTAGTATAATTACCATCCTTTCTTTCTTCCACTCCTGCAAGTTAATGTAAGTGGTTGTTTAAACAAAACTGTTCATTTGTACTCAGAATTGAAATGAAGCAAAGCATTTTCTCCTTACTTTTATTTACTAAATGCTTCTTTTGTTTTACATATTTCTTGAGTGATTGCTAGTAAAGTGAAACTTAATAAGGTAGTTTAACTCTGGAAATCTCCAAGTATGTACAACCCTTTCGTTTGCTTGTTTTACAGCTAGATAGACACTATTTACTTCAAATTATACTTCAAAACTGATAGAATGAAAATAACTACCAAAAATTACTCCACAATAATAACAGAATTTTCGAGAATCTATTTGTGGGCAGAGTACACAGTAATTTAAAGGGACTTTCTCCATAAGTGGTAGAACTATCTTTGAATTGTCTCAGCACAAATACCCACAGAGTCAAGTACACTGAAGGCTTTTGAAAAGCAGAGCTCACCGAGCAAACTGAGCTAAATCTTTGTGTTGAAAAAACTCCACTTTGTAAGACTGAAACTCTATAAAAATACTTTTATGCATTCAAATGTTTTTTGCTTGCCTGCCCAATGTGTAACTCTACTGGATGTTGGTCATGCAAACAAGGTAGATCCATGTTCTCATGGACTTTACATTCTAGTGGGAGATACAGAAAATACACATTCAAACAAACAAGATTATTTCAGACAGTAAGAACTGCTAAGAATAAATGGAAATGGTCTATTGGACAGACGCTGGGGGACATACTTTTGATGGATAAATGTATGTAGCCATATCTTGAGGTTAGATACATTAAAAATATTATAAATATATTAATAATACTAACTAACAGATGCTGATCATTCTTATTTACAATAACAAACACAAATCTTTTACAATGGTGAGTTAAGCTCATAACAAGACTAACTGATGGCAACAGTTAAAATTTTTCTTAGTTTGATTTTCATTTTGTAAACTAGAAAAAAATATATGCCTTCATTTATTGCTAAGATACTTAAAAATCAACTTAGATACAATTTAAAATGTATTCCCACTTAAAAAATACATTCCCACTTACATTTACATTAGTGTCTCCTCCCCCATAAGCATTTTCCACATCCCATTTCATTAGGTTAAGAGATCAAACACTTTTGGCTATATAGCTGGTCTTCTGGTTGTATGGTTCCAGTTGAGTGGTGAAAAGCCAAAAGTTCAATCAGTTGCCCAGATGTATTTATTGCCAAATAACGGGGTACTTGGATACATCTGGACAGCCGAATGAACTCTTAACTCCTCATCTTTCCAATACTTCTTCATTTCAGTTTCAGAATCACCTATTTAAGGGAAAGAGAAACAAGCAAACAAAAAGCTACTTTGGTGTGAGAGAAGTTGATTCTTGTCCCTGCTCTCCTGTCTAAAATAACAAAGAAACTACAACTATACTATACTATGTATATATTATGCAATGCATATAAATCACTAAAATTCAGCAATACCTATATATAACAGATTAATGACAAAATTTAAAATAAGCCACAAATCCAGAAAATTTAGTTAAAATTAAAATGAAAAATTAATTAATTATAATTGATTTGCATAATGTATAATTTATTCTGGTATTATTCAGTACCCCCAATGTTTAATGTGTTTAGGAGAACATAAAGGTCATTAGGCTGGGAGGTAGGAGACATGGTTTCTAGTCCTCACTCTATCACTTAATTTATGTGTGCCTTGAGATAAGTCACTGAACCAATTTGGGCCTACTTTTTAATGCATAATGTGAAGAAGTGCTAGAGGGTCACACAAATAAGATGCTTCTAAATAGCTAAGTTTGTTACAATTAGGTTCTACTTTTTGTTAATGTCATGCAAATGTAAAACATGACATTAATCCAAGAAAGTTTCTTGATTTGAATAAAGTGTTAAGATGACTTTTAACTTGAAGAGTATTTTTTTGTTTCTCAAGTTTTTTTGATTTGCCACTAGCTTATTTAACTATAATTGGGAGAACAATGCCACACATCCGTATGTGTAGTCTTACTCACCATCTACCAAACTTTAGAGCCACAAGCAACTGGAATATCCTAATAATTCCGTCTGCAAATACCAGAAAGTTTCATGTTCTGCATTTTGTCCCATCTCTTCTTTTTTTCTGTCCCACTTCTTTCTACTTTCTACATGAATCTTAACTGCACATCTCATTCTCAATGAGTTAGAAACTATACAGACTCACAACAAATTAAAGGTATTTAACTGTAATTTTCTGATTAAAAAAATCTCATGCTGAAAACACTTTATAAAATAGAGAAGTATAAAAAATAATGGCCAGTTTTGTGACTATTTAAAGCCTGACTTCTGTTTTAGTGGTTTAATGTTCAACTAAAACCTGTTTATTGCTCTGTGTACTTTTCTTCCTTTTTATTTTTTAAAAAGATTTATTTATTTATGCATACAAGAGCAGGGGTTGTAGGCCACAAGTATGCGGAGGGGGAGATGATTCACCAGAGACAGAGTGGGGAACAGAACAGGCCGACTGACTGAAGTACACTGCTGAGGGGAGCAGTGGGTGAGACAGGAGAGGTCTGCTGTACCATGTGGGTCACCTCCCTGGCCTGGTGTTGAACACATGCCACAGTGGCTGCTGATAGCTTCACAGTGCTGAAACTTAACCTCTGTGCCACCAGGGAGGCCTTTCCTTTTTGTTCTTTATGGAGAAAAACAGTACCTGTTTGACAACTTTGAAAATGCTCTTTGTTCCATGCACCAGTTCTGTGAACTTTATATCAGATAAGGTCAATATATAGAGAAACAGATTGGCCTATTTTATAACTCCTGTACTGGGATCAAAACTAGAATATTAAATCAGAAATGATGCTTAGTGTCTTTTTACCTTTTTTTTTTCCTGACTAGATGGCGACGTGTTATCCTAGCTACTCTCCCAGAACAACTCGTATTCAAACATCATTTTTGCTCAATTCAAGGCTGTGAGTGTGCATTGTGTGGGTGAATGGGTGTTGGGGAACAGAATGAAAAGAAAGGGGCAAATTGCATTTTTGCAAAAATATGTTCAAATTTTACAAATTGTGTTATCATTTTCCAGAACACCATAACTTAATAATTTCAAATCATTTCATGATGATCTAAAACCCCTTTGAGTGGTTGAATATTTTCATTTATATTTTTGAAGAGACAATGAACTTAATATTAAATATCTATTGCATATCATTGTGCATTTAGAAAAAAACAAACCATTTGTGAAATAACATTATCATAACAACTTCTGTTATTACATATCACTTAAAGATTATTCTATATCTAGGCAGTGATGACTATTCTATCCACTGCTGTACAATACATAATTTTCTATTACATAGACTCAAACTCTAATACAGACCAACTGTAGGCACTTTTGCTAAAATATCAATGCTATTCTACAGTTACAAAAAGTGAAAATATATTTTTAAAGAAAAATGTATTTCCAAGACCTACGAAAATTTGAATATGAACTTAGATATTAGATGATGTCAGTAAATTATTCTTAAAGTTGTAATGTATGGTAATTTTTTTGCTACATAAGAATGTACACAGGATTTTAGACATGTGTGGTTAAGTAGAGCAAAGTGATTAAAAATAATTCAACAGAGGGCTTCCCTGGTGGCTCAGGTGTTAAAGTCTCAGCACTATTGAGCTATTGTTAGTCACTGCAGCCTGAGTTCAATGAGTCCAGTGTGTTCATCTAACCTACATGGCAGAGCAGACCTCTTCTGTCTCACCCGCTACTTCCCACAGCAGCATATTTCAATCGATCTGCCTGTTTTGCTCCCTACTCTGTCTCTGGTGAATCTTCTCATCCCCTGCACCTTTGTCCTACACTTCAGTTCTTGTATGCATAAATAATAAAATAAAGCTTTAAAAACTAATAATTCAACAGAGTGGGAGAGAAAATTAAAGTGATAGCTTGATAAAGCACTGCAAAATCTTAATTGTTAAATGTGGATGGTGGGTATATGGAGGATCATTGTACTATTGTGTGGGTTTGGAAATTTTTCCAAATTAACTATCACTACAAATGAGATATGCTTATTGGTTATATAGCATGAAAATACTTAGTTTTCTCAAATAACAGATTTATTTTATGTCCAATCCAGTTTTTAGTTTTACCTCTGTAATGTGCCACCAGTTGAGTTGTGAAAAACAAAAAACCACTAAACTACTTTATCCTCTCCTAAACTGAGGTTGAGGGTGTTCTTTCCAGGGGAAAAAAATGTTTTTTTCCTGCATAGTATAAAATTTTATATGCATTTATTTTATGACTTCCTTCTCAGCAGATCATATAGTGCATTTTGAGAAAAGCAGTGCTTGGGTAATATATCCATTACCAGTTCACTAGGGTCTTGATCAGTACCACCCTTTCTACTTTACAACAATTTATAACCACTCAAATTTTTGTCTAAACTCTCAGGGAGGTGAATAAAATGTTCAGTAAGTATGGCATAGGTTTTCATTTGGCAAAAGTCCTAAAAGTTTTGTATAACAGCAATGTGATCATTTAGGGGATGCCAACTGAAAATAAGTTATTCTGATAGCTAAACAGTCATATTTTAGCATTTACATTGCTATGAATTTCCCTAGTAGCTGTAATTCAAGATTGGTTTCATTACACATAACTAGGCATAACTTTCCAGATTAGTGACTAAATATATTGAGTTTTGCATGGGTAAATTGTATTAATTTAATTTTTATTTGGAAACTTCTGTTTACTTAACAAATTTATAAAGGTGCTAAAATGTAGGCATCCCCATGATGTTCTGATAAGCTACTCCAAGATATTTCTAGAACAGACCTTCCAAAGATGTGCCACTGACATGTACATGATTTTGGCCTTAGGTCAATCAAGGCTCACAAGAAAGTTTTTCCAGTTCCCTAATTATCTAGAAAAGTGAAAATTTGGGATATTCCAGAATTAGGCTTTTTCCTAGAAATAATCTTTCTGTTGGAGAAACCTAACTATATGGCAGGGTAAACATCTAACTACTGCTCATCAGGTCTTTGCCATCATATGAGTTACCCTTTCCTCATCATGTGAGTCTCCCTCTTCTAACTGAAGCCCCATTCCCTTATCCCATTCTTTAATTTAGGTTATAAACCCTTGCTTTGTCCCATTTACTTTAGAATTTATATCCACGTAGATTCTATATGTATATAACTAAATTTCTTTTCTCATCCTACTAATCACTCTGATGTTAATTTGATTGCACAATAAGATCAGGAAAACCCCCAGAAAGGTACGGGCAATTTTTTTCTTTACCCCTATTGGACAAATCATTATCACTAAGGTATAATGTGATTCTTTTGCCTCACATATGATTTTATGCCTTCAAAGTTGTTCCATGAGTTAGGTTAATAAGAGTATTTTATTCTTATCTTTTTCTTTCAGGGACTTAATATTTCATGATGTCCCAGAAATAGCATTTAAAGGTTGCTTTTCTTTTTCCAGTGGAATATGATGCTGACTAAATTATGCTTTTTTTTAAACAAAAATATATTATGTGCATCAATAAGAACATTTGTTCCTTTATAAGTAGCAAATGATAGGTGGTATTGTTACTCCTATTATTATATTTTAAAACCTGTCACAAAAGACCTACTTTCATATTTTATAAATAACAATTTCTAGGTTAAAGTTACAGGACCTCAATTTTTTAAATGTATGTTTGGCGCTTATAAAACAAAAATGCACAAACATTTAATGACCACTATGTACATAGCCAGGCATTTTGATAAGCAATTTCACCTAATTTGTTTAACATTTTATTTCAAATTACTAAGATATTTTGGTACAAATTAAAACCATCTACATAGAGGAACAACAAAATAAATGAAAACCAAAGATATAAGTTGGCAATATATTGTCTCCCTAGCCAACTATATCACACTACATATTTATAGGTTTGAAACATTTTACAGATTTCACAAAACACCTGCTACTCAGTGGAAACCAAAAATTATTCTAAATGGTCCTGGAAATTAACTATCCCAAAACTGAGAGATTTACATTCATGAAACATTGACTCATGCCAGTATTGGTGGAGGCTTATTCACCAGCTTCCCACATACCTTTTGGCACAATATTTTTAATCTGAAAGTATAGAAGCTGCTAGTATAGGACTTTATAAAGTCCATGCTACTGAATCTGTCGGTATGGTATAGCCTAGAAAGTGTTACTAAGCCACCATCTGTCAACCCGAGGTAAGTAAGGGGCATAGAAAATCTTCTTGATTTAATAGTTTCTAGAAATCTCTCAGCATAAAAAGGATATATAATAACTGTTTCCATTTACTAATTTATTGTTATATATCAGGCACTGTGGGAAATACTTTTTCTCATGTAATCTATACCATGACAACAGCAATGCTGGATTAAAGAATAAGTTGGGATGTTAAAATACCATATAGAGATACCAAAAAATAGAGTAGGATTCAATTTCAGAATTGTTTCACTCCAATGTCTATGGTGTTTAACTTGATGGCATTAATCTTTACAGTGGTTCTTCAAAACCTGTGATAAACTATAAAATACTGTAAACTGAACACCTCCCCTGCCGGTCTCTAGATCTAGGAAGTACACTTTAAGGAAGGTGTCAAAGTGGGGCATTCAAAACCCATCCAACTTTACTTACAGAACACCTCATCTTCCTCATGTGAGCTGTCTCCTTATCTCAGGAATAAATTCTGTGTCTGTCCCACTTACTCTAGAATTGACAGTCATATAAGTTTTCCATACTTATATAATTAAATTTGTTTTTTTCCAACTCCTATCTGTCAGATTTTAGTTTCATTGCTTGGCCAGCCCAAGAAAACCTGGTGGGAAGGAGGAAATTTCCACTCTTCTCCTACATTAGTGCCAAAATTAAAAAAAAAAAAATTCATATTGTTATCCCATTCTTTTGATAACAAGTCTTACCAAAGAGAAAGGATCTCTAAGAGTCACAGATGATTAAAATATCACTAGTTTGTGTAACTTTTAGTTCCACATCTGATATCCTTCCTTTCAGTGAAAAAAAAAAAAAGGTGTCACTGACTACACGATTAAATGCTATAAAAAACTACTTTGGAGTACATTTCTGAACACCTGGCTTTTCAAATAGTCAAAAGGAATTCAAGCAGCAGGAAATAAAAAGGAACAAGGGACAGAAAGGAAGAAGAAGGGGGCGGGGAAGCACGCGGTGGAGGAAGAAAGGAAAGAGGAAGAGAGAGAGGAAGGGAGGAAGGAAAAGAAAAGATACTGCTCTTCTCAAACCTGCATGAATTCCTAGATATTTGAAAGCTCCACATAGCTGTTATGCATACCGTTCCAGGGACTAACTCTGGCAGGAGTAGCTGGCAACACTATTCTCAAACATAAGTTGTTTATGCAAAACGTTGTTAAATCTCACAGTTGCTTTCTTGATCATTTAATTTACTCACAACAATAACAGGGGAGCAAAGTGATTTTTAGATACAATTAACACTTCCATAACGAGAGCAAAAATGTAAAGAGGGCATTTTTTTCTGTTGGAACACACACTAGTCTGTGTATTCACACACATTATATTGAAATAAGCCTGCCAACCAATAGATCTAGATAGTTATATTAATATAACTTGTGAATTTAGCATAATTGTCACAATTGTAGGCAAAAAGAAGAAAAACAGCATCAACAAAAGACCAAATTCCAACAGAGAGGTTTAAATAACAATGGAAAATAACTTTTAGCTTTGACTCATTAGGATTAATCCAAATGATTCACAAATTGACATTGCTTTTAGCTTAGTTGCACCAGTTGATTAACAGTAGAGACTCTTTTGCCTCCATAAAGTATTCTAGTATCGTTTTGACTTCCCAAGTAATGTCTTTTTCCTCCAGAGTTAAGTACACTAAAGTCTTTTGTCCATTTCATGGGAAAGTGAATAATATTTAAAGTTCTGAGTTATTGTAACTAACTTTTCCAGTACAATTTATATACTAAAGAAAGGAAAAAGATACCTCCAGTACTGGGATAAGCTGCCGTAACCAACACTGTGTTGCATTTGAGTGAGCTTTGAGTGTTGAGGTCTAAAGACAGAAATTTGAGTTCAGCTTTCATTTCTTGCCTTTATAACTTTAGGCAAATCATTTAATCCTTTGTACCTTTGTTTAACCTAGTGTAAAACACCGATAGATACAAAGCAAGTATCTGGGAAATTGATCCCACATGGCTCATGTAGAAGTCCCTCTGAGATTTTGGATAACAAGTAGAACTTACTTACGGAAAGACTCTCAGAATTAAAACAGGAGCTGTCAAATCATGAAAAGAAAATTTCTGAATAGGTTGTAATGTTACTGTATTGAAACACTGAGGCAATTAAAATCTTAAATGTGAGGAAAAGCAGAGATGTGGCTTCCCAGAAGACTTCCATACAATTTTAAATATCTCCTGTGCTTTAAATTATGCAAAGGACTAACAAGATTATTAAGTTTTTAAACTTTATCCCTGCAGTGCAACTTCATAGAACACCATTAATAAGCAACTACTATGAACAAGATATTATTTTGTTCTAAGTTCCATATAGTAAGAGGACAAATGCTTGGCCTACAGAGAATCTAAGGAAACAGGAAAAAGATGAACAAGAAACAGAACAACATTGTTTTGTAAATATTTAACAATGTAGGGAAAAATGAAAATAAATCACTTTCAAGTTGAACTTAAGGTAAAGGAAAGAGAAAGAGAAAAAAAAACCCCAAATCCTTTTATCCATAGCTATGTACTTTGAGTTAATGTTTCTTTAACTTCAATTACTGTCCATCTTTTTGTACTTCTTGACTGAAACAAAACACTATTTCCAGCATTTCTAATCTTATTTTCCATACTCAGTGGGCATAGGTTAAGTGCTAAACTTAACTTCCTGATTTTCAGTAACAGATAAAAAACTACCCTTTATCTCTTCTGCAAATATTTACTAGTTTCTCAGGCAATTTGAATAATCATTTCAGTAAGTACTCTTGATTAGATGTATATTTTGTTTTCAAGCAGGAGTAAAAAATGGTAAAACAGATACGGGCATGTAGTCTAGAAATCATTACATTGCAAAGGATGATGGGTGAACTTTATTGTTATTAAGAGTCACCAGTGAATCATATTTTATTTCAGCTTCTAGAGAATGGATACATTTTTATTTTCTCTGGGGTGTTTAGTGTATGGCTTGAAGTCAAGGAGGACTAATGGCTATATAATTCAGTTCTCTGTAATACAAAGATGCTCATTTGATATGACTGAGGATTTGACTCATATATTGAAAGCATGTTACTTGAACAAAACTGTTTCATTAGTGACATTCATATGTTTCCTAATGTGAATATTTGATTCCTGCTGTTAATGAAAAGAGGAAAGTTTGCTAAATCAAATCTTAAGATATATTTAAATGGGGAATATGACAGTAAGCTTCATTGCACCTCATCATTATTATTATTGTGGTGCATTTAGAAGGCTTCATATTAGCACCATGCAAGACAAATAATGCCATATTATCCCTCCCACTGAGTTTGGCATGTTAGAGTGGGAACATAACTCTATTGTTCAATTAACCAAGCAAAAAGCTTATAAGACCTCAGGAATGATTTGTTCTCAGTAGCAACAACTTGCATAGCACTGGTGGTTCCCTGCTAGTATTTACTACTGAATGGGAAACTATTTAAATGAATGTTCTTAATTCTGTTGTTAAAAATTCATAACTCTTCAAATTAGTCCAGTGAATAAAGATCATGATGCTAGGAAGTATGAATACAATATTTTGTAATGAAATATTTGTGCTTAGTACCACGAACATGTGAAGGTAAAAGAAGACTAAATATTGAGGCTGAAATGATTTTCAGATAGAGCAGTCACTCATTCATTGTTGACTATGTCCAGGCACACAGTGGTAGACTTCTGGGGACCACCATTTAAATAAAATACAGGCCCTCCCTGGTGGCTCAAAGGGAAAGGACAAAGCACTGCAAGCTAGCCGCAGCTCCTTCAGTGCAATTTGGATCACCCAACCCAGCGGTGATCCTCATGGGGTGGCAGACCTCTCCTGACCCACCCGCTGCTCCCCTAGACAGTGCACTTAAGTCTATCTGCCTGTTCTGCTCCCCACTCTGTCTCTGGTGAAGTCTCTCACTATCTCTGCTCCTCTGGCTTGTACCCCGGTTCTGCATGAATAAATAACTCTTAAAGAAATAAATACAATACAATGTTTATCAAGAAGGGGTTCACAAATTCATGATAAATTCGTAGCAAAGATCACTATCCACTCACAGATCTGAATTATTTTCTCTAGAAATTGAATGCCATTTTGAGTGTCCTCAGAAAATCCAGGGCTCAGAAAGGTAAATATTTTACACATTCATGGGAAATATCCTGAGGGAAGGAAGTTAATGAAGATGTGCTAAGTTCAAATATGTTACTCACCTATGCAAATCTGAATGGGGCTGGGAAAGGAAATGAAAGGATGAAATGAAATAATATACAAATCACCAGGAAGAAAATCTACTACAGATACAGTTTTCAAAATATTCAGCTTAGAGGAACAATTGTAAAAAAAGTGCACTGTTGGTTGGTTGAAATAAAAATAGGGTAAAGAACTACTTAGGATTATTTTGCTACTCCAAATTTGTCACTCATTAAAGCTTTGAAAATAATTTAAGAGCACGAAAGTCATAAATATATAGTTATCTCTTAAACTGTATGTAACCATATAGTTACAATGATAATTATAGTAATTTTTCATTTGGTCCTACAAAAAGTTATTTCCATAAAGAAAATTCTCTTCACCTAAAAATAAGCCTTAGCTGAGTACATCAATTTATTGGAAACATGTAATAATATTTGTAAGTCACAAATGTTATTATTTTTAATAGATTACTTACCAAGAAATTGACCAAGGAAAAGAAAAGTTGAAAATATGATTATTATTGAATATTAGTCTCATGAAAGAAACCATAACTTTTCTTTTTATAACTAAAAAGAAAATCCACACTACTGAATGAGAAAAAACATATGCACACCATACGTCTGATAAAGAGACAGACATTACAGATCTAGAAAGAAATGCAATATAACTAAAAGGAAACAAAAACCCAATCAAAAAATGTGCAGAATTGCTAAATAGATTTTTCCAAAGAAGATACACAGAAATCCAATAAAGAGATAAAAACCCAAATATTTAACTTGATATACATAATGTAATATTAGCTATTTAACATTGGAGAATTAAGATTTACTAAGCTTTTTACTTCATTTCTAGTTGAGAATGATAAACTTTCCTGTCAATATGAAAATTTGCAAATAATTAATTTAATAATTATTTGTATCTAGAAAGAAATGTCCTGTTCTTAAGATTTATTTTATGCTTACACTCTCCAAAAAGTACAAAAACAAAAACCAAATTCTTCCTGTATCATCATCAGAACTAATATAATACATGTGTATAAGTTAGTTTATAAAATATTTGTTCTAACTCAACTGATATTCTAGTATCCTTGTTAAACAAAATTGTTAAGGTCAATGCTGTTTAATTAGAGGGACAGTTTCTTAACTATACCTGGAGGAAAATCCAAAATACACTTCTCTAAATCATGAATTAAAAATATTGAAAATTTTATTAATAATATCAAATATCCTGATTTCATTATAGCATTCTTTCCAGGATCAATCAGAAGTCCGCTAGGATATTACCACTTGCATATGAGACATTTATGGAAATTTTAAAGACTTAAAAAATGAGATAATATAAAAATCTAAATATATGCATTAAATATATAGTTAGGTAATTCAAAAATTGTTTATTCAGTGTGCCAAACAAGTACTCTAGCTATACAGAAGACAATTCATTTAATAAGGTGAAAAATCTCCCAAAATAGCATATGATTTTATTTCATGATGAAAAAATTTGGAACATAGGTAAACATTGAAAAACAGGTATGTTGAACTGGAAGAAAAGTAACAACAAAAGAAAACCACATTTGTTGAGAAAATAAATTTCTTCACAAAGTGGCACTTTTTACATGTAAAAATTAATCACCTTGCTGACACTATTTTTAATCCATGTACCTTGAGTTGGCTAGGATTTCTAAGGTGATTAATTTGGGAGTCGACTATAAAGAGGGAAAGGAGATTAAGGCACAAATGGACTGGTCTAGACTAGTTTACGAACAAGATGACAGAAAAATTATTGGTTGTTAAACATGCAAAATTGTGTATTGGATAACGAGATGCCCCTTTGATCTGTCTGTACATTATTTGTTGGATATTTCTACCCCAAAACTGTCCAGTGAATATTTACTTGTGGAATAAAATAAGACTTGGAACACATATAACCATGGTTTCATAAAGCACAAGCAGATGAAATTATTTTGGGCATTCATAATAATAAAGAAATTCTATGTAAAATATATGGATTTCACGATGTAGAGACTACTAATGAATGAAGCCAAAAAAAAAAAAAAAAAGCAAGCCAAAACTAATTCTTAAGTTTGAAGAGTGACGAAAAATAAACAATTCATTATCTTTTTTTTTTTTAACATGCATGATAAGCTTGCCAAGGAGATGATGCATGGGATAATTCCAAAATCTAAAAGACCAAAAAAATTTGTTAAAGCTTTCAGAGAAAACAGGTAGGGAAGTTTGATTACTAATTATAATTATGTTTTGACACAAAATAACATTTTCTCCTTTTCTAGTCTGTTGCTTGGTGATGTCATTATTTTCCTATTTAGTGAAATGCAGAAAAAAAAAAGAGTAAGATTCAGACATAAGCTAAACCAAATTGTTCAAAAGAATACTGTGTTTTCACGGTGGCTTTTTTTCTCCTTGTATCTATTTTTAATGGTGACACCTTTTACCCTTATTGCTACACTCAAACATGAGTGTTTGACTTCGTATCAGCGAATAAGCTGTGCCTTAAAATCCTTTAGTTTCTCAAATTAGAACTAAGTATGTTTGATGAATTCATCCCAATTTCGTCATGCACTTCACTACTTATTTGGGCTAAAATGAATGGGAAGTGGCTGGTCTTGCTGGCTTCTGCTTTATTACAAAACCTAACTAGCCTCACAAAGAGGGATCATCAAACAAGTCCAACCATGATGTTTTTAAATAGATCACAGATATCTTACAAATGAAGGAGCTGCGTCTTTAAATTAGGTAATAATTCCTGATCTTGGTAACATTTATTTTGTGGGTATCTTTTGGGTATAGTAATTATATTTTCTATCATAAACTTCTCCTGCTGCAACATTTGGGTCGTAAGTCTTGTAGTTCTCACCTGGAAACGATTTTGACCCTCAGGAGACATTGACGATGCCTAGTCTTTTTTTTTTTGCTTTTCATAATTGGAAGAGTGTTGCTACTGGCATCTAGTGGACAAAAGGTAGGATTGTTTGGGGAGCTACCAGCATAAACCTCTACAACTGTATATTTCACGACCACCACCAGCGCCACAATAATGCCCCACCATGGTTCTGAGACATTATACACAGACATGCTAGAAATCTCAAGCTGCTTTATAATTCTCAATATTTTAAATTTCTTTGATTTCATGACATGCATATACCTCTAATTATTCCTCAACTGATGCCATTTCATTCTCACATGATTATGCTCATCAGCACAACTAACTCCAGCAGAAAATAAATATACTGAAGTGTCATCCTCGAAGTCAAATTGCTTATTTAAAAAATCCACTATCACGTTTGTCTTAAATTTTATTCTTCTTTTGAAAGAAAAAAGAAGAAAATTAGCTTTTAAGGTCACTTCATTTCTTCAAATTTATTTTTCCAGTTGAAGGCAAATTGCAATGGACAGTAACAAAAGTTTCAATGAAGTAGCTACTGTTCAAATTAAATACCATGATGCATAATTTCATCTAAATTTTAATATACTAAATCAACCAATTATGACATTGATACGAGTGAAAAATAGCTATAATAAGTAGCTTATAAGTAAGTTCATTAATACTTCCTTAATTATTTATTAAGTACTTAATATTATATACGCTAGATGTTAGAAGATACGAATAAAACAGCACATTTATTTGATGACCTCTCAGTGCAGAGGAGCGTATGTGTGAGCACATGCACACATGATGAGATAAAGTGAAGTACAGTGCAAATGCTATAACAGAATGATGGGCAAAGTGGTAGTGGATGGGGTGGAGCAGCTTGGAGTGTATGTTATTTCCCTCATTTTGGTGTTTGTACCTGTGATATTCTTATTTTACCTAGATACATGAAATACTTTTAGCAGTAATAGCTTAAATGATGTCAATGACATTACTCCAAAGATGTCTAATATACTAATACTTTTCTTTGTATTCTGCTTTGTGTGATGAATTTTATATTTTATACTCACAAAGGATAAATCAACAAATTAAAATGTGGTATACAAACACACACACATACACGATGGAATACTACTTGGGTATCAAAAAGATGAACGCAAGCAATTTGAAAGAGCATGGGTGGAACTGGAAGGAATTATAGTCACTAAATAAATCAGGAATAAAAAAACAAATACAAGATGGTATCATTTA
Source organism: Condylura cristata (assembly GCF_000260355.1). Taxonomy (NCBI): domain Eukaryota; kingdom Metazoa; phylum Chordata; class Mammalia; order Eulipotyphla; family Talpidae; genus Condylura; species Condylura cristata. The sequence goes on along the minus strand of NW_004567120.1, from coordinate 20,713,611 downwards.
CATACGGAATATGAAACAAAAGTTTCGATAAAACAAATTTAAAAACTAATCCTTGAGAGCTAACTATGGAACTGAGTCATCCTCAGGAAGAGAGGAAGGAGACAAAAGCAGATTGGGGATGGAAAACACTTGGCTATGGTGGTGGACTGTGGGTACCTGGGTGATTCTACCATGGTAACTACATCTGACACTCCATCTTACACTTGCAAAATACTAATGGTGAAAACCAATGGCACTGCAATAAAAATATTAAACAACAAAAATATATAAAAATCCTCTTCAGTATCTAAAAAATAATATTCATGCTCAATGTCATAGAGTTGTCATGATTTAGAATGATAGAAATTAAGATTATTATTTATGTTATTTATGATGTTAAAAAAGTGAAATCAATTAAAGGGGTGGATACTTGTATAATGAGCCAGCTCTTGCTCATATATAAGATGTGGTATACTGTCAAAAGAGGGCTCCATTTAGGTGCATGTCATATGTTTCATTACACAATCAATTTAGAAAATAATTCTCAACACTGCTAGTAGTGCACTAAAATATTAATGTTTTCATTAGGGATAATGAATCAAGCAAAAACATTTCATGCTACTGTTTTCAATCTGTATTAATTGAGTTCTATTTTTAAGTACTTCTCAAGTTAAGTATTAAATAATATATAAGTGAACACTTGCATTATTATCTCAAAATCAATGATTTACAACTTGGTTATAAATTTTCTCAGTGTGCGGTAAAATAATACTTTATGGTACATCTGTTTTTGTAAGTTATATCCTATAACATGTCCTTTTAGTTCAAGTTTTTTCAGAGTATTTTATTTTTATAGACATTCTTGGGGTTAGAGTTGAATGGAAATGAGGGAAGGAAATGATAGAGTAAAAATACCACACCTTGAAGGGTATCGAAACAGTAGAAAAGCAGTTAAACAATCAAAATCATGAAACGCTGAGCTTAGGTTTTAGTCAATTATTCAGGATGGGAGAAGAAAAAGGAAGAGAAGCCACTGCACACTGAGTACAAGGTGGTGTTCCAACTTTCACAGGTTATGACATTCCATTCTTGCCCTCCATTTGTGGAGGAGGGACTGTCTGCGTTGCAAATTGTAAATTCTTAACCAGATAATACATCTGCAATTCACAAAAGACAAGAAGTATCATGTTCCTCTTCATGCCTCTGAAGAAAAAAGCCTGCCTGTCTGGGCGTTGCTATGATATGTTGATCAAAATAATTCCTCACCCAGGAAACAGACTTTTCAAAATAGTGATAGACACCACAGATGCTTTACTTGGAAATTACTCAAAGTTGCAGTGTTGCCATTCCTATTATTTGTATAAAAAATATAAAGTGCATTTCCAGAACTGTCAAATCGATACCTGTTTATCAGTACTGATTATTTAAAAAAAATAAAGTTGCATTACATTACATATGACAGGAAATGTTTCCAGCTATAACTCCAAATTTAGTTTCACTTGAAAAAATTATAGCAATACACCAAAATTAATTAATTAGTTAATTAATAACTATTACATGGTAATTTTATTAAAACTATTACGTTACTAATATCAGGATTAATGTTGTATTAAAATTGCAATAAATACCAGTTTGTGGTCTTACGCTTTTGTGTTGTTTAGATTATAATGAAATTTTTTATGTATTACAAATCCATGCTTGCTTCTATTTGGAGGAAATGATGCTGTCTTTACAATCACATAATTTCTATCTTTCTGTATAATAAGTAGACCTGAAGATGGAATTCTTATCCACACTTATTTGGCCAGGAATAAAATTCTGCCAAAATTAGAATTCTTCTCACCTACCTATTATTATATTTCCCAATTTCATTGAATTAATTGTGCTACTTATTAATCCTGAATTTTTGTTGTTTGAAGATGGGTTTTTGTTTATGTCACAGTACGTTATATATATTTATTAGTAATTGGTAATCATAATTCATTTTCTAGCCAGCTGTTTACAATATACTACAACATTGATATAGCACTTTTCACAGATTCTATGTGAATTGCATTACCACATTAAAAAAAAAGAAAAAAAATGTTGTGCTTTATGGAAAAATTGGAACATAGTTTAACAGTAATAAAAATGAAACAGAAAAACAATATTGTGCTTTATGAAATAATTGGAACATAGTTTGTTATAAAAATGAAACAGATAAGTTTAATGAAGAGCAGAAGCATAGAACAAAAGGCAGAAATTAAGACATTAAAAATTGACAATGGAAATCTTAATTTATAAAAAATAAGCTAATAGGGCCCTCCCTGGTGGCACAGTGGGAAAAGCACAGCACTAAAAAGCTAAAGCCACATTAGCATGAGTTCAATCCCTGCCCCAGAGGTGACCACATGGTGCAGCAGACCTCTCCTGACCCGCCTGCTGCTCCCCTCAGCAGTGTAATTTGTAGATCTGCCTGCTCTGCTCCCCGCTCTGTCTCTGGTGAAGCCTCTCACTGCCCCTGCACCTTTGGCCTGCACCCCAGCTCTGTATGCATAAATAAATAAATCTTTTTTAAAAAAGCTAATAAAATAAAGTCTGTACAAAGATACCATAAAGTTAAGGACCTCAACTATGCTTTAAGTATTGAATGGGCTATCATATTATTTGACTAAATTATAATAATATTTTTCAAGAATTAAATTACTCTGAAATTACATTGTTAAACTTTGTAGATCATGCCAGCTGAGTCTCAACCTTAGACAGATTCATTTTTAATTGTTGGCAATATGAAGTTCATGAAAAAGCTACAACAGATTTTAGGCATTTATCTACTCTGTACCCCAAAATCATGACTGCTTTGAAAGAGATGATATAACACAACTTAAGTGACATTTTGTAAGCAGAATACTACTAACTGCTAAGGTAGACAATACCTTGAGTTGATATAGAAAGCATTTATTGTCCTAAACCACTGAAAATACATTAAAAATATAAAACATGGATACATTACTAAATGATAAAGGAGCACAAAACATTGTTAAAGAACAAATACAATTGGTTCTATTAGTGAGCACTAGGCCTAGTAGTTTTCTGAACAATGTAAGTTTTCAGAATGTTTTTCATTTGTATTCTCTGCTTCATCTCTTCTAATACATACCAAGTGACTACTTTACATAACATTTTCCAAAATAAAATCTAAACCCACTGAAAGAAAATAAAACTGGTTTAAATGGTAGGAATGATTTTTAAACTCACAAAATCTCCTCTGAACCTGAGTGTAATGAAGTCAATACCATAAATTTCACAGTGGCTGTAAATTTTTAAAGTGATATTTCAGTCACTAACTTTACATATAAATTTAATTTATCCCCAAGAAATGCTTCAGCTATGCTAGAAAGAACAAATATTAAAATAATTTTAAGAATTTACACCTTCTTTAAAAAAAAACAAAAATGCATGAGGTTTTTTATTAGTGTACCTTATTCATAGTTGAGTATTATATTCCATAAGTATTATTATTTATTTAAGATGAGGGTATTTATAATATGATCACACAAAGCTACATTATTTACTTTGCAGTTATTTTCCTTTACTTGCCATAAATCTACCTTTATAATCTTTTTCAAATGTTACTTTAAAAAACCATTTTAATAAAAAATACTAACATGCATATTAATAAGGTTCAACTTTTCTTTCCTTTTTATCTTTGCCCACTTTTCAAGTTAAGTGAAATATTTCAAATTGTGGACCGTTTCACAAACATATTTTAGAATAATTCCCAAAATGCTACTTTAATTAGAAATAATAAACTTTCCCCTCTTTTAACAGATCATTGGCCCTTTCAGAAAAAAGTATCTAAAACGTTGTCACATTGAAACCTCAGCTGCAACTGAGGTTTCACAATAAAAATCATCAAGATTTACCACTGAAATTCACTTTTCCCCACATAGAACTAGGGTATAGACTAGAGTTACAGGTGTGAGGATTCAATGGAGACAGAGTGGGAAGCAGAACAGGCAGTATGAATGAAATACACTGCTGAGGGGAGCAGCAGTGAGACAGGAGAGGTCTGCTGCACCGTGTGCGTCACCTCCCTGGCCAGAGCAGTAGTGGTGACAGGCTTGAGACTTAACTGCTAGGCCATGAGAGAGGCCCTGAAACACATTTTCGATGTAAGAGTAGAACGTTAGTACTTCTTGAAAGTTGTATCAATACAATTCAATACACATAATTAAAAAATCAATAATAGGTTAATACTTCACTGATGAATTCAGGATTCATATAACCAGTCGAATTAAGTGTCACCAATTAGAAGGAACAATTTTGTTCAGAGTCTCTTTTTTTTTGTGGTTGGCAAATTTAAAAGAAAGCAGCTGAACTGATCCCAGTTTATCAAAAATAAGTAACAAAGAACCACAGGAAACACAAAACAAGAATATTCTATTAACACTTTGCTTAAAAGCATTATAGCCAAGATAACTAAATATTTTAATTAGATTTAATTAGTCCAAGGCATTTAGAAATTATTAATAAAAGTTTAAATTGTTTTTATTTTAAACTATAATATTTTATATACCAAAAGTTTTTCAACTTATTCTTAGAATGTTTTTTTTCTTTAAAGATTTATTTGTGCATACAGAACTGGGGTACAGGCCAGAAAATCTGGGGTGGCGAAAGACTTCACCAGAGACAGAGTGGGGAGCAGAACAGGCAGATCTACGAGGTACACTGCTGAGGGGAGCAGCGGGCAGGTCAGGAGAGGTCTGGCTCGCCATGTGGTCACCTCCGGGGCAGGTGGGAATTGAACTCATGCAGAAGTGGTTTCAGCTTCTTAGTGCTGTGCTTTAACCCTCTGTGCCACCAGGGAGGGCCATTTCTTAGAGTGTTTTTATAGAGTTGTATGGTCTTAGAAACTGTCTGTTTTCTTTATAAAAATATTTCACCTTTCAAGAAATAGCCAAGAAAATCTGGGTAACTACTAAATAAAAGTAACTTTCACAAATTTCAAAACAGTAATAAGAATATAAGAATGGTATTTTCATATTGTATACTTCGCTTCTAAGAAAAAGTGAGTGTACATTTCACAGCATTTTTTTTTCCTTTGCAAATAACATTTAAATTTTGTATACTCAAAGACTCTTTCAGTTAAATTTAATATTTGGAGTCCAATTACATTTAATAGTCAGAAGTTCTCAGAGCACTATCTTTACTTAAGATCAGTGAACAATGTCATATTACTGCATTTTTCAGGCTTGGCAAGCAAATTATTACAAAAAAATTAAGAAGCTGCAGATTCACTGATGATCTTAAAATTCATCAATGAAATTTTAAAATAAAACTGACACAAAGATAATGAATAGTTAGTTAATAATCACCAAGAGTTTATTAATCACCACTGATTCCCTCAGCAGCATTACTGGTCAGTCAACCTGTTCTGTTCCCCACTTTGTCTCTGGTGAATCCTCTCACTGCACCTCTGGCCTATACCCCAGTTCTGTATGCATAAATAAATAAATCTTGGAAAAAAGGTTTTATGTGCAGATATGGCATTGAGGGAGTGGTATGAAAGTCTTTGTTTTGTGTGACTGATATATAAGCCTAGAGGAAAAGCAGTATAAACATAAGTTTTCTATTATATTCATCACTTGTAGTTCAATACCTGATGAATTAAAAATAGTTAAAAACTCAACCTAAGTTCAAACACCGAAATGCTAGTCATATTTCTAAGTCGTGACATCATAATCACTTATCTTTTTTACTCAAATTTTATTGATTTGTCAATTGTTTATGTAACTACATAATTTAGGAGTACAAATATCACAACTGTACCACTTATTCTTTTACTCTCCACCAAAGCCTCTGCTCTGTCACTTTCCCTCCCCCAGGCCTTCCTTATTCCTCCTCCTACCCTCTGATAAACTGTAGATTTTTCACAGACTCGAAGAATATTTTGTTGTGCTTTGCTAGTTTGTATTCTTTGGTTTTTGATATTCCACAAATGAGTGTTAGCCATCCAGAAACTGCTTTTCGCTTTCCAACATGTTTACTTAGTTTGATCATTTCAAGATCCATCCACTTTGCCCCAAATTGATTCCTATCAGTGTTTTCATATATTTTGGGTAAATACTTATATGTGGCATTGTTGAATCATACGGCATTGCAATTTTTATAAGAACTCTCCATATTTTTTTCCATAGATGCTGTATCAAATTGTATTCCCACAAGAGTGGATGGTCTGTTTTGTTCATAATCTTGTCAGCACTTATTCTCTCCAGTCTTTTTGATTTAGGCCATTATCACTGGGATGAAGTGATGTCTCTTTTAATTTGCATTTCTTTTATAATAAGTGATGTTGAGCATTTTTTTCATGTCCTTCCTTATAGATCATCTGAATGCCTCCTTTTTACAAGTGTCTAGGTTGTTACCCAATTTTTGATTGAGTTGTTTCTATTTTTTAATTGTTCTATTTCCTTTACTTTACAAAGAAGAAAATTGAATCTTTGTGAGAAATACTTCTAAGTCAACTAGTGACAGAAGAAGCCTTACTTTCAAGTAACATTACAAGAAATGAAGGGTACCAGAATTATGATTTTCAGTTTGCTTTTCTAATCTCCACAGCGGAAAGGAGTAGATATTCCACTTTGATCGTGTCTTTCCTGGTTTGCATTTACCTCTCTCAGGCTAACATGAAAGCACTTTTCTGCAGTCTCTGGTGTTTAGTATCCTATTCCTGAGCAGTAAAATGGATAGTTCTCTTCTGTAAAATTTATGTTGGAAGAGCCACTCTAATGTTTTTGTAACTTATTAGAATATATTTGAGGTTTCCACTGTCCAAACATGTGCCTATCTGTCTCTCTTCTATTAACTGTGTTCTCCTTTCCATAATGGTGATATGTCAAATAAACATTTCTATAGCTTGCAATATTTCAAATGAGGAAATAAAGAAAAGGCATTCAAAACTGAAATGAAATTTGTGACATATGGGTTCCTTATTTTAATTTCTAAGGAATTTTCCATCTTTAGTATCTGAATAAAATTTAAATTGACTTGGATTTAGTCAAGTTCTGCCACCTATACAAATTCAATTATTTAGTATATATATGTGCTATTGGTATATAATTGTTTTGCAACAAAATGATTTAATAATTTTGAACTTTATTTTACAGACTAACAAGGTAAACACTTCTTTTTTCAATATAACATAAAAGAATACCTAGATCCATAGAGAATGTTAGATGCTTCTAGCATTATATTAATGAAAAGAAAGGTACATGAGTATCTTTAAAATACTGTGACTGAGATCTAATTGAAAATAAAATTAGTCATTTTTCTCTCAACAACAGCTTTTAGATATATTTCAAAGAGAGTACAACTATTTTAAGTAGAAACAATGTTTTATAAAATTGGACTACTTAGTATCTATAATTACCAGGTGGCAAAGTTACATTGAAATTTCTAGATGATATTTCCTTATGGTAACCTGTTTTTATGTTGTTTAGTATGATGTACTTTTTAGAATATCAAAATGTGAAGAAATGAATTCACCTTAGAAATGACGTTTATTATACATTTTGTCAAAAGACTATCTCATTAACTTTCTTTTGCTTATTATGTCTTAAAGCAAGAGAGTCTAACATTCTTCATTGACATAAAACTTTTCTCTCTCTATTCCTCCTTCCCTCTTCCTTCATACCAAACCAATATATTTTCTCATGCTTCTTGAAATTCTAAAAAGTATCTCTGTAAATAGGCTTTATCCAAATCCTTAAAATTCTTATTTTTAAAGACATGGAATAGTCTACTATATATAACTATTTGAAAAAGAAACACCATGCCCATATTCACTTCCTTCAAAAATTTCCATTCATTTCATACTACTTCAATGTAAATAGAAACTTATCTGTCTGCCAAATTGGAAAATATGTACCCACCCTGATGACACCAGGCAAGCAATGTTGGCTCCCATCCTTATTGAGATCAGAAAATATATGACGACATTCCCAGTACTACATTAAAAGTCATTATTTCCTTGCTAACTTTCTGGGAAATGGTCTAAAATACTTTTTTAAAAAATGGAAAAAGGACATGATCCAGCAATATCACTGTTAGGTATTTACCCAAAGAATAGGAAAGCATTGATGCAAATAGATTTATGCACTGCTATGTTCATTGCAGCATTATTCACAACAACCAAGTCATAGAACCAACCTAAATGCCCCTCAACAGGTAACTGAATAAAAGAACTGTAAATATATACTCAATGGAGTACAAGTCAGCTATTTAAAAAGTTGAAACATTAACTTTGGGGACAAAATGATGGCCTTGTGATGATGCAGCTAAGTAAACAAGTCAGAAAGTGAAAAGCAGTTACTGGATGGCTACCACTCATTTGTGGAATATCAATAACCAAAGCACACACACTAGCAGAGCAAAACAAAAATATTAGAATCTGTAAAAGAATATACTGCTTACCACAGGGGAGGAATGGGGGGCTGAGGAAGGTCTAGGGGAGGGAAGGTGACAGGGCACTGGCTGTGGAAATTTGATGGACAGTCAGAAGTATGGAGGGCTACACTTGCACTCCCTAAATTACGGAGTTATGTAAACAATTGACAAAATCAATGAAATATGAAAAAAATGTCAATAAAATGAAGATAATATTTACTTCAAAACTTAATAGAAACATAAAATCTTGAAAGTATATAACATCTAATTACCAGGGAGGGGAAATTTTCCCCTTCCCTCTCTTGGTTCTCTTAATTGGTCTAATAATTAAATTGACAAGTCAGATTAACAGGAGAAAAAAATATGTTTTAATTTCATATGTGTAGAGTCTGCCTGTATGCGGGATCTGTGAAATAAGCAATGTAGTCAATTTAGACAGTAAAACAATACATTTGTGACAAAATAATGAGATAAAAGAGTTTTGAGCTGGAATCTTAATTAGTAAAGAACTAAGTAAAGTTTGATCGCACATCCTTCTCAGCCCTGAATCTCCTAACTGCTGATAAGGATATCCCTGTATCTCTTACATCAAAGATGGTACCTTTCACAAGGAAGATTTACTGTCTACTTTCAGGTTAGAGAGAAGGATCAGACTCTTTCTTCTAAACTGACTGTTTTTCAAGCAACTTTAATTGAAAATAATCAGTATTACAGTTGGCATATTTTGGGACAGCCTACTTAAGCATTCAATAGTTGTTAATGATACTAATTATTAAAGCTTGTAGTGACCAAGAAGATTATTTAATAATGATATCTAAATATAAGTGGTAACCTCAGAGTAAACTCACCAACATTTTTCAATTCCTTCATGGGGCTAGATTATGGAAGGGTATAACTTTTTTCACAATATATTTAACTTTGGGAACAAGAAAGGTCCTTAAAAGAACACAATATGGAAATGGATTTCTATCATTTCAAGTACATAATGAAGGATGAATGGATTAAGATGTGGCACAAATACATATAATGGAATACTACTCAGTTATAAAAAAGATGAATTTTTTTCATTTGAGGCAATATGATGGGAATTATGCCAAATGAAGTAAGTTAGAAGTAGAAAGACAAGTAGCATGATTTCATTCATTGTGCAATGTAAAGAAAAGCAAAAGAATTAAAACAATAAAAATGCAATCTAAACCCTTATACTGACAACAAAATGGTGGTTGCCAGACATAAGGGGGGGAACTTATATACCTGGATCAAATACAGTATTTTAACTGGGTTTCTGGATGGAGCACAAAGTTGACTATCAGATGAAATGAGATTTCCATGTGACTTTCACAAAAATAATAAGGCTACTTTCCTTTCCTATGTCTAAATGCATTAAATGTGTGATATCGTTATCTCTACATTGCATGGTGCTGTTTCATTGGTAGAAAGCATTAAAAAAAACTTTCTAAAAAATGTGTTGGTATTGAAATTGTAAAATTTTGTGACAAATAAGCTACAGAAAGATAAAATACATTCATTGCCACTAAGGATTACTTCCAACAGTTTCCTCACAAGTCTTTTGTGTTCATTATCCACTTTACTAAATACTTTTAATCTCACAGAACACAAAATATTAACTATCTTATGATCATGATACACTCTTGCAATTCTCTTCAGAGAATTTCTATCCTTTAACTTTCATTCTTGGCAAGATATCTTGGATATTAGAAGGATTTTAATATTATAATGAATTACTGCCTGTGTAAAGAGAACAATACACTTTTCATAATTTTGTTCACCCATTTCTATTTATTTTTCTCAGGGTTACAAATTTAATTAGAAAAACTATAATCAGATATTGTCCAATTGAAAAACAGGTGAAGGAAATAGTTTTAATTATTCAGTTATATGTCAATATAAACAGATTCAAGAGTGATACATTTATATGAGTTATACATTAATAATGAAGACATATTATCCTGGAACCCAAATTTTAGTGATGTGCAGATGTCATCAGGTTTCTAAAGATGTTCAAGGTGGCAAGGTGGGCCAACATCTGAGCTAAGAGTGAAAATATAGATTCTAGTTTTGCAAACGTGGGAAAAACCTCAGCCTTTTTAAAGTTCAATTTTCTCTTCTATGAACATCTATTATGCTTTATGTGCAAGCCATTACATTTAATAATACAGCTATAAGTATGAAAAGTCTTCTACTTTCACAGAGCTTACATTCTAGATGGGAGTATTTTTCTCAGTGGGTAATGTCTAATTTCACATCCATTTTTAAAAATTCTGTAATGCTAATGTTCTCTGAAATTGCCAGGAATAAGCCAATATTATGTGTAGGGAAAAAATGGACACATTAACAACTGCACATTAAGTATGGAATGAGAAAAAGAGGGAAATAATTTATTCCATGACCACAGGTGTGTAATAATGTATTTCTAATTTGTGATTTAGCAGATATTTTTTCCAACAATTATGTTTATGGCTATATGTTTCCTCTAAGCATTTGGTGGGTGATATTAAGGCATTCTAATTGTCAGATTGCTCAGTCAACAAGAATATTCTATTAACTATGTCCACAGTTCTAAGTTGTTACATAATTAAAATGAACTACCTTAAAGCTAACATTTTCAAAGTGATGCGTGGGTAGCTGAGAAACTAAATCTGGGTAGGAGAGATGAAAATTCCTAAATCTTTTAAAATCTTGTTACCTAGACACAAATATATAATGTTCCTAAAATCTTTACAATTTGCAGAACATTCACATTCATCATCTTATTTCAAACTCATAAGATCAAGATCACCAGAATTTGAAACATGAGGGGAAAAGCTATGCAAATATTATCCTTCATATTCAATAATTGCTATTTAGATTATATGCATTTTTTAAAAAAATGGTCTGACTGCTAATTCTCAATACCACTGCAACACTAGAGTTTTATTTTCTCTCTCCTGTCCCCATTTTCATTATTCAATCAGCACTTGCTTTTCTGTGGCTTTACCACTTTTCTTCTCCAGTTTGAATTAGCAATATGAAAGCAAAAATATAGGTAGGAAGGTCAATAGGGCTCAAGGTAGGATAGTTTATTTTTTTTAATTAAGTGTATTTTTCATCAGTCATTATAAATGTCCCTCTCTGCATATGTATTCAATCTTAAGCATTCTAATACATACTGTCTGTTTCCTCATGTTCAGAAGAATAATTAGTCTGCTTATATACTATTTCACAGGATATATTTACTTTAATTTACACTGAGGTCCAAAAACCACAGAAATTCAAATCATAGAAAAATGAGACAAGGATGATGACATCTTCTGGATCAAAATTAATTCTATATTGGAAAAACATTCATTACTTCTGAGAATTATTGTATGAGCTTATATGTTTAGTAAGTTCAGAAAACAGGCATTAAAGTGCTTTAGGGCACTTATTCATTTAGTGTGGCTTACAAGATCACCTTGATGATTTGGTAAGCCATAACAGGAAAAGATGGTAATATCAGAAATGGACATAGTAATATTTTCATTTTTCCCAGTCTTGGGCACATATGTTTCAGTTCACCTATGTTCTGTTTGAGAAGGCAGAAAATAACTATGAAAAGCTTATCTTGCCTGTTATTATTATTCCTCTCTTCTTTATTGACAATTAAAATAGTTTACCTACTGTGAAGGTCATTGCGGCCTATTATTAATGAGGAATTGCAAAATCTCCAAGTCTTATGGTAGTTTAAATAAGAACTCACTTTGTCATTAAGAAGCAGGTGACATGCTAATGTACACAATTCTTTAAAAATCTCTTAGGAACAGTAAGCCAATACAGTAAAATGGCAGACTATAAAAAAATATATAAAGATCTGCTATCTTCCATATACAAACAAGCTAGAAAGAAGGAAAACTATCCCATTTGTAATCTCATCAAAAATAAATAAATAACAAGAAATAAACCTTATAAAGGAGATGAAAGTCCTGCACAATGAAAACTACAAGAATATCATCGAAAAAATATATGAAAAGCCACAACTAAATGGAAAAATATTCCTCTCTCATGGACTGGAAACATTAGCAATGCCAAAATGGCCATCTTATATAAACAGGAAGCAGACTCAATGTAATCTTTTTCAAAGTTTCAATAACATTCTTTAAAAAAATAGAGCAAATTTGACTGAAGTTTAGATGGAACCACAATAGATGCCACATAGTAAAAGTAATTATAGCAAAAAGTTTGATGATCAAAAAGAACTTAACTATCATATGCTCAAAATTTGAACTACACTACAAGCTATCATAATCAGAAACATATTGTATTGGTATTAAAATATGCTCACAGATTAATGGAAAAGAGTTCAGAACCCAGAAATAAACTCTTATAAACCAAGAATTAAACAGACATTTAATTTATGACAAAGGAGCCAAAAGCAAACAATGGAGAAAGGAAAGTCTCTTCAACAAATAATGTTGGGAAAAGTGTATACCTACACGCGAAAGAAAGAAACTAGACCAGAATCTCAAATTTATAAAAAACGTTAATTCGATGTGGATTGAAGATTTGGATGCAAGACTTGAAACCATAAATTATGTGGAAGAAAACACTCCAACAAAGACTTCAAGGATATATTTGGGGGCTTGACTTCAAAAGCAAGGGAAACTAAGCCAAAAAGTAAACAAGTGGGACTACATCAAACTAAAAAGTCTTGGAACAAAAAATTGACTATTACAAAAATGAGAAGACATCTTACAGAACGGAAGAAAGCACCATACATTCAGTATCTAGATACAAGATATGCAAAGTATTCATACAACTCAACAACAGGAAACAAATAACCCAATTAAAAATGTTCAGAGGAGCTAAATAAAGATTTTTCCAAAGAAGATATGTGATAACCAACAGACACATGAAGAAAATGCTCTGCACATAGCAAAAAAATGAAAACCAAAACCACAATGAGATACTACTTCACACCCATGAGAATGAATCATATAAAAAAAGGACCAAAACCAGGAACTATTGGTAAAGGTGTGGTGACAAAGGAACCCTTGTACATTACTGGGTATGAAGACTGGTCCAGCTCCTATGGAAAAAGTGTGGAGTTTTCTCAAAATATTAAAAATAGATCTACTGGCCCTCCCTGGTGGTGCAGCAGGTTAGGGCACAGCACTGAGAATCTAAAGCCGCTTCCACATGAGTTCGATTCCCACCTGCCCCAGAGGTGACCACATGGCGTGGCAGACCTCTCCTGACCCACCCGCTGCTCCCCTCAGCAGTGCACTTCGTCGATCTGCCTGTTCTGCTCCCCACTCTGTCTTTGGTGAAGCCTCTCGCCGCCCCTGAGCCTCTGGCCTGTACCCCAGTTCTGTATGCACAAATAAATAAATCTTAAAAAAAAAATAGATCTACCATAAGATTCAGAAATTCCATCTTCTTTAGCTATGTGAAGAATATAAAAAAATAATTTGAAGGAATATATGCACTCCTACGCTTATTGAAGCAGTACTTACAATAGCCAACTGTGAAAACAATCTAGGTGCCCAAGGACAGATTAATGAGATAAGACTACATGTTATCCTTCCACATTGAATATTACTCAGCATTAAAATGAGATGCGCTCTGGCCATTTACAGCAACATTAATGGAACTTGAGGGGTTATACTAAGTGAAATAACTCAGACAGAGACAAATGCTGGAGATTTCAATTAAATACCAGCAGGTACATTAATATTCTATAGAGCTGAACTTTTTTTGTAGTTAGATGAGGTTTGCCCTCCAAGAACAAGACCAAAACAATCAATACTTCATTGAGATGTTATATACTGGTAACCTTCACACTAAATTTAAGGTTAAGCATCAGCTCATCAAAATATCTCTGAATCTGGATCATATGATATATCTATTTTTAATGTTTTCAGAAGCCTCTCTATTGTCTCCATAGAGGCTGGGGCAGTCTACATTCCCACCAGGAGTATCTGAGAATTCCTTTCTTTCCACTCTGCTTCACTCCTTCCCACATAGGCCTGCATCAGCTTTCATCTCACTCTTTCATCAGTCTCCACTTAGTGCTTTCTTGCCTCTAGACTCTTACTCATTCGAAGTTTTCTCAGTCTGGCCATGACAGCTTACTTCCTATATGAGATATAAGCATGTTCCCAATCTGCTGGAGAAATCTATGTTGACAATAGACTCAATAACTAGCTTCTTTAGCCCTTCACAAAATTCCCATAGCCTATTTCTCATTCTCCCCCTTCAATACTGGTCCTGTAAACTTACAAGAAATGTACATATGCACACACATCCAACACAGATCATAGTATACTTCATCAGGAAGGTTTATGGCTGTGTGCCTTTATTCTTACAGAGAGGAAAAAATGTTCAGAACTTGAATTAGAAACTCAGACATTGAACTGGGGGAGGATTTTAAGTAAGCAAATCTTCCTCTTCTATCCTTTCATTTTCACACTCACCCACTCAAGCCACCTGTTATCTGACTGGTTTTTAGCTCAAAGATAAAATTCCAGAGCAGTTTTTAGATGGTTTTCTAAGGATAAAAAAAAAAAAAACCTTTATGTAGAGCATATTCATTCTGATCTTAGCATTTAAAAACATCAAACAAACAAATGAAAGAGTAGCATAGGGCAGTAATGCAAATTGCTTTAGCCTTTTTTATTTGGAGACATAATTTTACACATTCTGATTTTAGGGCTCTTAGGAGTAATTATTGATACATCCTAATGAAAGAAGAAAAATCCATATTGCAAGTCAAAAGCTGCTTCTCTTGCAAATAACAATGAGTTCCTCCTTTCCAAATGGTTTCCTTACCAATGAATTTTCAATATACACAAAAATAGAAACATTTTGCAGCCTAAATGATCTTTTTATTTTATTTTTCAAAAGTGGATCTTTTCTTACCTCAGAGAGCTGAAACAGAACACATTTTTATTTTCAGCATGGAATAATGGCCATGGACAATTGAAGGTGGTTATATCACCATATGAAAGAGAAATCTGAATGTTGAGAGGTGGTTGTGGGTTTAGTAATTTTGGTAGATTAGTCAATTTTATTTATGTGTGGTTTCTTTCCCCTAAATGTGGTAGGCATCCTCAGTGAAAACTTGTAATTGCAGGCAAATTATTTCCAAGGTTGATATTTACCTACTCAATATTAGAAATTGTTATCAAAATACTTCTTTAAAAACATTAAAAATATCTCAGCATTACAATAAGTCTTTATGTTCTTGGCACTTGCTATTACTTTGGTCTTTTGCTCAAAGAAATGATCAAGATGTCAGAATGTAAACTACTAGTATGGTTGGCACCTTGGAAACTTACAGCAACTATATATGTATATATATTATGTCATCACATATTATTTGATGGGTCATTATTTCACTCTATTGCAACAAACCCCAAGGAAATAAACGGAATAATGAAATTGCCAAAAGTGAGTAATTTGGAACTGTAAGGAAAAGAATATAAAATAACCTTTCAACAAGAACATGTCAGATTAAGTACAAAAAATTAAGAAAAAATTAAACCGTGCTATCTGACAGGTTCCTTTCCACTCTCAAGTCTTTCTGTCCTCTAGCCATATGCTGGCTATCTTTTTGGTACCCTGTGGAGTTCTTCCATTTATGGAATGACATATCTTTGGATAAAGCCTAGATTTATGCATTTTAGACTTAACTGTTGAAGTTAAGTAAAAAATGTATTTGACCAGAACTCTTGTTGCCAGTTGGTGCTTTTTATCTTCTATTTATAACAAGGAACATGTTCATACCTATATTGTATATACATAAAATCTTTTAGCTTGTATTGTCACAGATGTATTAAATAATGCAAAATATGCATTGCTGAATATGAGATTATATATATTTATATATATATATATATATATAATCTACCACTGTAGATTATTTATAATATATCTATGTCTACATTGAGGAAAACGTTAACATTGTACTTGCAAATCCTCTACTTTGCTTGTTTTATACAAACACTATGAATTTTGTGCTCCATATATTCTCTTATGAAACGAACTATAGTTCCACTTCTTTAAAGTTTAGTTAAATGTGAATTTAGGGTCAAATAGGAACAAAGTATGAAATTGTGAAATATGATCTAATAACCATTAATTGCTTAGGTCATAGTTATGAATACAATATCAAGAATACTGCCTGGGGCCCTCCCTGTTGGCTCAATGGGTTAGAACGCAGCACTGCATGCCAGCTGCAACCGCTGCAATGCATGTTCCATCCCCAGCCCAGGAAGTGACCCACATGGTGCAGCAGACCTCTCTGGTACGCTCCTCAGCAGTGTATCTGGTCGATCTGCTTGTTCTGTTCCCCACTCTATCTCTGGTGAATCCTTTCACCACCTCTAGCCTGTACCTCAGTTCTGTATGTATAAATAAACAAATATTAAAAAAAGGAATACTGCCTGGTAGATAACAGAATTTAGTCAGAAAACATGGGTTTTGGAACTACCACTGCTTTTAACATACATTTGATTGTAGGCAAGATGTTCCCTCATAGCTAGCTGTCTGTTGGATGGGTAATATAACTGTCCTACACATTTGTAAGGATCATTGGAAGCTTAAGTAAAATAATCATGCTATATTTTTAAGGCTAATACACTATATAATAAAAGTGTCTTTTACTATACTATATGGCTTGGCTTGAGGGCATCAATTTGACTCTATTACACATTACAAACACTGTTTCAATTTTTTAGATTTATACTTTGGAAAAATACGGGCAGCAACGGGGGGGGGGGAAGACTATGCTACCCCCAAAATACTGCTTTTGCGTATTGAATATTTTGAGTTAAAGTCAGTTAAAAGCACCTGGTACAGGTAGGACACTCAGCACATCATTTGTCCCCTTGAAAGCAGAAAGTAAATCTCCCATGTGAAAGGCATCACCCAAGCTTCTTACCTGAAGCAGGGAATTTAGGGTTGGGGAGATTCTATAAACAAACCTTGTTATCTCTTCACTAGTTTACTAATACAAGCCCAAACTCCTGTGTCTTGTCAATTCTTCACAAATGTATTGATTTTGTCCTTCTAGACAAAATTTGCTGCATTTGATTGTTTCATTGTGTTTCATATTTTGATGGGATCCCTGTATATAAACAATTGAATGTTTTCCCTGCTGTTAAACTGTCCTATGTCATTTGATTATCAGGCCAGTTAAAGAACTAGAAGGGAAGAAGGAAAATTTTTTCTGCTCCTGCAGCAGAAACAAAATGAGAAATGTGTTTCAAGTGAGGAAGTAGATATGGAGAATTGCTGTCACGGGACACATTTCCCCTTTATTCCCTGCTTAATGCAGATTGGGAAAAAGACAAATTATAGAAAACATCTCACTGTTTTAAAGATATTTCCATGAATTCAGTGGCTTCTCTGAAAAAGTTTGTTATTAATATGAGAAAAGGTAGCTCCAAAGTGTTTCAAGTTCTAAATGTTGCCATAGAAACACAGCTTCAGACACTGGATAGAGTGAACCATATGCCACTCTTTTTTTTTTTTTTTAAGTAGAAATATCTTAGAAAACTAGATTAAGAAATACTGGAAAGATATGCTATGAAACTCTTTTCTAAGTTGTGATTGCAGATCCTAGATCTTGTTTAACCAAAAGACAATTATTTATGTATTAAATAAACACATGAGGACTTGTCTTTGGAAAAAAACATAATTTCTGAGAATAGCCTTGTTCTTTCTACTGTACATAACAAGCTGGGATTTCAAAGACCCTTCAAATATAGCCTAGAAGCAGCACTCAGGGTCTAATGTGTATATTATTAATGTATATTATTAATTATTAATAATTAATAATAAATATTATTAATATTATTAATGTAAGTTTAGAGCATCTAAGACAAAATTTTCATTACAGAAAAAGAATTTTTCAGGCTCCTTTCAATCCTTATGGCTAAAAATTTACCATTTTCAAATAGCAGTTATTTCCACTGCTATAACTAATAAACATGTCCATTGCATAAAATTTGCAAAGCAAATAAAAAGTAAAAAATCCCAAGTTTACCACCCATATAAAAATTGTAGCTTATGTATATTTTCACACAGATTAAACTCCAATGCAAAAATTTGTAACCATACTTTCCTATTTAATATCAAGATTTTGATATGTGGGTCACCTCCCTGACCAGGGATCAAACTCAGCACTAAAGCTCCTGCGCTGAGCTTCACAGTGCTGTGCTTTAACCCACTGTACCACCAGGGAGGGCCCTTAAGCGCACTTCTTAATTCAAGTCTGTTCTGCAGTTAGACTTTACATATTAATTATAAAAACTAGTTTTATGAAATAGAAGAATAATTTTCTCCTGAAAACATTTTATTCAGGCAAAGTGCCTAAAAGCAGACCCATGGTCAACTCATAATAACAGGCTGCGGGGCTGCTTACAGGAGGGAATAAGCATCTATCTGCACATATGTATTTATGTATTTAATACATTGTAATAAATTTCACTTTTGGTCAATGGTATAATTATCGTATACAGTGAACTATTAAATTAGTAATTTGTTATTGTATGCTAAATCCATAAAGAGATAAATTAATCTCTTCTACTGTACAAATGCTACCAACTTATTTCAAGGTATGTATTGCTTTTGAACAAGGTTCAGAATGATAATTACATAGTTAATAAAGACCAAACACAAAATGAATGATTTTCTGAGCATAAAAATGAAAAGCTTCATGGAATAAATTGTTAAAGGAGTTGTCTTAACTCTGCCACGTGCAGTCTGTGATTGTGGGCCAGTTATTTAACCTCTCAGCAATTATTTCCTCATTAAAAAACCCAACTTATCATAAAAGGCTTTTGTAGGAAATAGTGAAAATGCATGTGATGCTCTCTGAATAATGCTGAGCATAATAAATGTCCAATGACTATGAGCTATTATCAGGACAAAACACTTCTAGTTTATTGCACAAAAGTAATTTTTTTTTAGCTCAGAGCTTAAAAGATATAATTGTATGTGTAATTCAATAAAGTAGTTAATATATTTTTCTGGTACTACTCAAAAGTAAATTCTAATAAAATATCTCTAAAGAACTATTTGACACAGTTCCCTGTACATGGGGAGTGGGGGGAATGAAAGCTCTATGGAGAGTTTTGTAGTTCAGAGGTGAAATCAACTCATGCTTTCTGTTAGGAGGGTCTTGAAATAACCAGTCATCGTTATGCTAAAGTCATCTTTTATTTTGTTATCTTTGAAGAAAACTTTTTAAAAAGATTTATTTATTTATGCATACAAGATCTGGGGTAGAGGCCAGAGGTGTGGGAGGTGAGAGGATTAATCAGAGACAGAGCAGGGGACAGAACAGGCAGATACACTGAATAACACTGCTGAGGGGAGCAGCTGTAGGGAAAGGAGAGGCTGCTGCGCCATGCGGGCCCTGCCAGGGAATTAAACTGGCCGTGGTAGTTTCATAGTGCTGTGCTTTAACCCATTGTGCCACCAGGGAGGGCCTGTCTTTGAAGAAAACTTTAAAAAGAATAAAACTCTAATTATCTTCGACAAGTATTGAATGGGAAGAGTTGAAATCAGTGTTCTTATTGCCAATAAACCTAATTCATTCACTCAATTGGTTCATACTGGCTTTCTTGATGATTATTATGCCCAATTAAATGATTCATGATTCCAATCAGCAGACCAATGGGGTTTAGTAATGATTTAGGAGTATTTTTTAATTTTAAATATTTATTTACATAATTGTTCATTTTACCACATCATATGGGCACTATTATATAAATGACCAAGGAATTAGTCTTTATAAACTTTTTCTGCTCTAACAGAAGAACCCTAATGTACCAACATGCCCATCAATCTAAAGCAATATTTCATATGTTGAGAAAACTAATTTATTCCAGAAAATTATTTATGTGTAAATAGCTCTTAGCTTAATTTATAAGACTAAGAATGACTTTATGATTGCTATCATATGGTTAGTTTCAGCAATGTCATTTTACCCATTAAAATATACTTTATAAAATAACCTGTTGATAGGAATTGATACGAAGGAGGTAGATTAGCCTTCCTTTCCTTTATATATAAAAATTGAGACAAATCTAGGTAATATATCATAAATAATATTTCATAAGTTAAGTATTTTTATTTTTTACTTCCGTGAGCAATTGGAAAGAAAAATTATGCTCCCACTACTGCTCTTCAAAATCTACTTCTTTTAAAAATACACTAAATAGTAATGTATAGATGTATATTAGATTTTTTAATTGAAGTAGCTGTTATGATGGTCCAAAATGCGTAACATTACTTGAAATAGCTTAATGACTCCAAGGAGATATTGTGGCTTTATAATCTCCCTTCCATTTATGTGTAAGATCCTCCCCAGAGAAGGGTTCTATCAGAGTATCTTTATGAAATATTACATGCAAAAAAAAAAAAATCACTCTTGGTACCCATCTTTGTGACCCTATCACTATTTAGATGTTTATGGCTCATGTGAAATGCAACTGTACAATAGAATGACACAGGATTTAGAATATTAGCAAGAAGAAAATATATGGAGTATAATTTACATAATGGGAAACATACTGTAAAATTCCATTTTTATTTCTTCTAGCTATGCTTTTCCAGGTTATTCACTCAGTTTTCTTAAATTTAAGTCTATCCATAAATACACATCTTTAAACTAATTATAGAACTTTTGGTCTTTCAAAGTATGGTTTCCCTCACAGCATCTCTAAGCACTAAGTAAAAATGTTAAAACAAAAATGTGTGGGTGAGGTGTAAAACAGATGAGAGTGCAAGTCATTCTAAATTAGGATGATTAGTCATTAATTTTAGGTATTCTTAAGATATGTTCTCAAAGTACCTTCAAACCTATTGTGTGAGGCTCTTGCTGAAATAATTTATTTTAATCTAAAAGCAGCTGAGGTCCAGCTTCTGTACTAGGAGGATAAATCTATTAAAAGTCTCACTTCATAAATGTAAGGCAATAGGTTCTTTAAAGTTTGAAGTGCTGAGAAACAAAAACTCATAGGTAATGTCATTAAGAATTTATTGTATCAAAATATCTCCATTATTTTCTATGCCTAGTAAATCTAAGGTATGCTTATATTTTGGGTAAATCTGTATCTTGCTCTACATTGGCAATGAACAGAAGTTTTGCCATGCCCTCTTTCTTCCAAAATGTGTACATATAGGTGATAGTTTTTGCCATGCTTAAAAGAAAGTAATTTCAGCCATTCATCAGAAGAAAAGTGATTATTTCAATGCCAAATATTATAATGCAAATGTTTTTAAAGTCTGAGGATATCTAGTACTTCTTAACAACCCATAATTCTGCCACTGTCTATCAGTAAAGGCCATGCATATGATTTCAAATCAGGACACATGTTCATCTGCTGAAGTAGCCTTAGGGTTCAACACACATTTGAGAGTCTCTGTTGCAATCTGTGGTCATAACACTAAGCAAATCTTTCTATTGTTTTTTTACTTAACCAACCCCAACATATATATACTTTTTATAAATAAAATTTTACTTTAAAAAAGAAGTTCGGCTCTCCCTGGTGGCACATCGAGTTAAAGCACAGCACTAAGAAGCTAAAGCCAATTCAGCAGGAGTTCAATCCCCAACCCAGAGGTGACCCACATGGTGCGGCAGACCTCTCCTGACCCGCCCACTGCTCCCCTCAGCAGTGTACTTCATCAATATGCCTGTTCTGCTCCCCACTCTGTCTCTGGTGAATCCTCTCACTGTCCCTGCACCTCTGGCCTGTGCCCCAGCTCTGTATGCATAAATAAATAAATCTTAAACAACAAAGTTGACTCAAATAATCCATAAAATGTTATGCAGCCTAGCAGAAGGTGAATATAATACAAAGCTTTTGTAAGCCAGCTCTACCATCTATATCACAGTTTCAGGTACTAACATTTTAAATAAAAAGAAAAGAAAGTGAAAATTTATTTAGGAAAAGCATAGGGAAATAATTTAGTTACTATGCAACATATTGACTTGAAATATATAAATCATTTTCATATGTTTAAACATTTTGAAATAGCTAACTAGTTTGTAGCAAGAGTCTTCCTGAAAAAGCTAACAAGCCAATGTATCATTGTAGATTAATTTGCAAATTAAACCTTCCAAGATCATGACCAAGGAAATGTTAAGACTTGATTACTGTATGTTTTTACATGTGAGATTTTAGTAAAAGACAAGAACAAAACCACAGTTGGATACTATAGTGTGGTCTCTTAATTGCTTAGGGACTTGAGAATATTCAGTATCAAAAGGGACAGAATGTGGATAGATGTGGCATAATAATCATTTATAATTAAATTTCCTGAAAAATGCCGAATGCTGACTGATTTAAAAAGAATGTAAAGATTAGGTAAATTTTTCTGTTGTTGAGTTTCATGCTGGTTATCCTAGGGGATTATAAGTGACATAAAGTCATATTCTCATAAATCTGCTAGGTTTACATATATCAATCCTATTTGAATCTCTATACTTGGAATTGGGTAATTCAAATATGCACAGAAAAAGCTCTTTATGCCAAATATATTATTTTTACATCATTGAAGCCTTTTTGATAGTCAAATAAAGGAAACATTAGATCATAAAAATAAAGCAATGAAATGCACATGTATTGTCTTATAGTATTAATATTAATTGGAATACAAACAGGCACAGAAGAGCAAGTTATGCACAGATTAATAAATTAGGCAACAAATATAATTCATAACTCAATTTTAAGTGAAAATGTGACATAAGATTTAATAAACAAATAGATTATACAAAACAAAGAATGAAAACTTCCCCCAATATTGATTTGTTTTTAAAGCAAATAATTTTATATAAGTTTTGTTTTTAGAATTACCAACTGACATTCTGTGTTAAAATAAGCTTCACTTGTTGCACATATATATTATCACCCCTTAAAACCAGTGCTTTTTGGGGAAATTATTTATTGACTGTTATTAGGCAATGTAGTTGCATTTTTTTCGTGTTCACTCATACTGTTCAAATTAACCAGCAAAATATTTATTATGACTTTATGTACTGGCTTTATGAAAACTACAAATAGAATCAATGACCAGATTCCCATCTACAAGGAACATATAATTTAATTCTATTAATAAAATTTATATGACTAAAGTGCTAAAATATTGAAGGAAATAGGGTATGTATTAAAATAGTAATCAAACAGTACAAACAAGAAGTACATTCAATAGGTATTCAGTGGGAAACTACTATTGCTGATCTACATACTAAGAATTCAAAAATGAAGAAAGCAAAGGTCTTGCAAATAACCAAGAGATTTTAAGCCAAGGCAAGTTGGTTTTTATTCTAGGTGGATTAGCTTCACAGCATGATTGCCTCCCAAGCCATCAATTATGTTGCAAAGTTCAAAAGTTTTACAGAAGGCACCAAAAGAAAGGACAAACTATTGGCTTATTCCTCAGTAGTTCTAAGCTATACCTACTAAATAAACTGTTTTTTCATGGAAATTATGAATTTAAAAAATGTAGAAATTAAAAAAGATAGTTACCCTGAAAAATTTGATATTTTATTATTATTCAATATGCATTACTGAAAGAAATTAGAACTTTTTCCTACTGAGATAAACACATGAGCATTTTTTTTATTTCTACAGGACTCCCTTTTCTAGATCATGGTTCTTTTGATAAGACATTGAAATGAAATGAAATTACTAGTATGTTAACTTTCATGCTATATGACTTCATATAAATTGGATGTACTTAAAAATGACTTCAGAAAAACATATTCATCTTCCATAATAATATTGATGTGTAAGGCCTATGAAAATAGATGATGTTTTCAAAATTAGAATATATTCATCTTAGATAATTTTGCTCAAAATAAAAATCTATTCCAAAACAAAATTACTTGATGGCTTCAGTCTACCCTAGGACAGCCTCTCAAAGCAATACTCTTTTTTTAGATTACAGGGAGTTATAGGTAAGGCAAGAGGAAAACTTCACTTGGTAGAGTAAGGAATTTTTACTGCATTAAGTAAGTAATGGATATAATATCCATTCATTTGTAACCAGCTGTGTTTTAAGAATTGTGCTAATGATAAGTAAAAATAAGTGAGTAGGGTTCTCCTTGGTGGCTCAACGGGTTAAAGCACCGCATTATGAAGCTCTCTGAAGCTACTGCAGCACAAGTTGGATCAGCCAGGTAGCTGACCCATATAGCTGGCAGACCTCTTCTAACCTGCCCGCTGCTCCCCTCAGCAATGTACTTCTGTAGGTCTGCTTGTTCTGCTCCCCATTCTGTCTCTGGGGAATCCTCTCACCCACCACACCTCTGGCCTGTATTCCAATTTTGTAAGTATAAATAAATAAATCTTTAAAAATACGTCAATAGATTATAAATAAATGGTTAGTAAACATTTTTTTTTTTTTCATATTAAAGCAGGACCCTAGGAAGAATGCTGTGTAAGGGCAAAAGAGACAGAAAGAAGTTGGAAAATGAAATTAAACTCTTTTCATTAAACTCCTTCCTCATCATTAATTTCCCTAGTTAAATAATAAGCATTGAGACAATAAATTCCTTAAAAGCAACAAAATGAATGTATAAAAAGATGATAGGTGATATCTTGGTAAAAGATGTTCAGAAAATGGGCCCTCCCTGGTGGCGCAGCAGGCTAGAGCACAGCACTAAGAAGCTTAAGCCACTTCCGCATGAGTTCGATTCCCGCCTGCCCTGGAGGAGATCCACATGGCGAGGCAGACCTCTCCTGGCCCGCCCGCTGCTCCCCTCAGCAGTGTACTTCATTAATCTGCCTGTTCTGCTCCCCACTCTGTCTCTGGTGAATCCTCTCACCCTCCGCATCTCTGGCCTGTACTCCAGTTCTGTATGAATAAATAAATCTTTAAAAAAAAAAAAAAGATGTTCAGAAAAGATAATAGAGAAGATCAGAAAAGTTCTGGGACAACTGCAAAATATATACTGTATCAGAAATGAATCAAATGGATGAAACAATGAGATAATTCATTTCTTGTACAAAGTGACCTAGATGAAGGTAAGTTGGCTGAAATTACCATGAAAACAAAAATTAAATGCATATTTGAAATGATAATGAAAATATAAAGAAAGCCAGGATGGGGATAATCAAAATAAATGTGATGTGATTCAGCAAGTAATTTTTGCAACCTCAATTAACAGGTCACTTCAAATGAGTAGAGTTTTACACAATTCAAACTTGAGAAAGTACAGCCTTTCCCCCCCAAATACATTCAAATGAGTCAAAGGAACTTACAAAGTTGAAGATAATTTTACCACATGCAGACTTATCAGTCGGTAAAGCATTGTACTATGCATGCCAAGACATTTACTAACATTTTGTGGTTAGTACATGATGTAGTTGTAAAATAATTCATAGAGATATAGTAACGTGGCATTTAGTGGATTTGCTAAAACACCTAATAATTTGAAGAACAATGAAAAAAGTTAACTGCTAAATATGCAATCAACACATACAACAAATGAATATCAGCATATGTCATTAACAGTACTGTTCATATAGGTTGAAATCACATTGAAGAAGTGTAGTTAAGATATTAAATAACCATTGATATATCAATATATTTTGGCTAACAAAACTGGACAGTTGGTTTGCTAGTTCATTTAACATATCTCAAGAAGTAGAACGATGGCAACTTGCCCCCCATAGTAATGTTAAGTTCTATGAACTAACTAATGCATACAACTCTTCATGTTGTGTGTCTTGTTTGCTACTTTAAAAATCTAAGTATGTTGGGCCCTCCCTGCCTGGGAGGTGACCCACATGGCATGGCAGACCTCTCCTGACCTGCCCGCTGCTCCCCTCAGCAGTGTACTTCATCAATCTGCCTGTTCTGCTCCCCACTGTGTCTCTGGGGAATCCTCTCACCCACCACACCTCTGGCCTGTATTCCAATTTTGTAAGTATAAATAAATAAATCTTTAAAAATACGTCAATAGATTATAAATAAATGGTTAGTAAACATTTTTTTTTTTTTCATATTAAAGCAGGACCCTAGGAAGAATGCTGTGTAAGGGCAAAAGAGACAGAAAGAAGTTGGAAAATGAAATTAAACTCTTTTCATTAAACTCCTTCCTCATCATTAATTTCCCTAGTTAAATAATAAGCATTGAGACAATAAATTCCTTAAAAGCAACAAAATGAATGTATAAAAAGATGATAGGTGATATCTTGGTAAAAGATGTTCAGAAAATGGGCCCTCCCTGGTGGCGCAGCAGGCTAGAGCACAGCACTAAGAAGCTTAAGCCACTTCCGCATGAGTTCGATTCCCGCCTGCCCTGGAGGTGAACACATGGTGCGGCCCGCCCACTGCTCCCCTCAGCAGTGCACTTTGTTGATCCGCCTATTTTGCTCCCC
>NW_004567120.1:20572223-20686725 GCF_000260355.1 Condylura cristata | reverse complement strand
CAGACCTCTCCTGACCTGCCCGCTGCTCCCCTCAGCAGTGTACTTCATCAATCTGCCTGTTCTGCTCCCCACTGTGTCTCTGGGGAATCCTTTCACCGCTCCCTGCACCTCTGGCCTGTACTCCAGTTCTGTATGCAGAAATAAATAATTCTTTTTAAAAAATCTAACTATGTTAACCTTTAAGAAAAATTCTCAATACTATTGTTACAGGGCAGCCCAGAGTGAACTGGGCCACCTGTCGGTGGGGCCTCACCCACACACTTAAAATTCAGTTATACTGCAGGTGCACACAAAAGGGTCAAAATGGGCTTATTTACAAAAAGGGGAAAAGAACAGGAAACAACTGGAATATCTTACCGGCTCAGCCGACTTGGAGCTCTGGTAACAAACTAACCAAATGCCCCAGTCACGCCCCAGTCCAAAGAGCCATTTCCCGAGAGAAAGAGCAAGAGACGAAATGGCGCCCTATTTATACCCCAATGTCCCAGAATGCCTACTTAGCTCCGTCCTTGGTCCTCGCAGTTCTCTCCCTGGTACTGCTGGGAGTTGTAGTTTCCAGTCACTGGAGTAGGGGGTAGAGTCCAGAAAGCTGGAGTAGGGGGTGGAGTCCACAAGACTCTGCAGAATTCCCCTTAACACTATCACCTATCAGGTTATATCCAACTTCCTAATTCTTAGTAGCAAAGATTTCTACCTGTGAGTATTCGATTCTTAATAAAACCTAATTCCTTACTTTCTAGGTTCATGAAAACTGCCTCTTTGTGGCTTGAGTTTTTATTTTCCCTTTTCATTTTCACCTCTAGTTCCACAAATACATGTTGAAGTTCCATGTAATATAAAACTCATAGTAATCAAACAATATATTCTTATGATTTATTTTACTTAGACATAAAATAGTTAAATAATTTGCATTTCAGCCTAATGTGTGGGCAAAATGCTTATTTATATAAGCTTATATATCCATACAAATATATTTTATTATTAAAATTATGTAAATGTAATTTTACATATGTAAGATATTATGTATTTTACTAAAGAACTCATAACATCCCCCAGTAATGCTGATTAATACTATTAATCATAAAATAACACACAATAAAATAATACATATGTGTTATTAAATGAAAGGTTCTGGAATCTTTTGTGAAATTGATTAAAATAACATTAGTTTTAATTAAAAACACTCATTTTTACACCTACATTTTAAAGGTTATATTCACAATTTTATATGGCATAAGCTGGATCAATTGAATTTCTCATTTAATCCACTGTCTTCAGTTATACAAGATAATACTTGTCTCATTTTATATTGTGAAAACCTGAAGTTCAGGCATGTTAATTCACAAGCTTAAGGTTATACAGCTAATAAGGACTGATGGAATACGGCAGGCAGGCAGGCCTTACATCTTCTGTCCCCTTAGCATAGTTGGGTAGATTAGTAGCAAAAATATTCCAAAACCATGAAAAAAAAAGTCATTTGTATTTTATTTCAGCATGTAATATATACATTAAGGATTCAATTTGGTGTTTTTTTTTTAATTGAGTTTCTAAGTTTGGCATATTTCAATGTTTTATTATTCTAGAGCCAATGGCTATTATTATATTCAATAAACATTTACTTGAAAGCTCATTTAACCCCATGAACTGTGTTAACAAGTGGATGTAGAATGTTGAACAAAACCTGCATGGTTGTATAGTCCCTTACATTTAATAAAGAAAGAACAAGTAGAAACAGAGAGCAGGTGAGAAGAATGGACAGAGCTAGACTTTATTTGATAAATGGGAAAGTGTATTCAGAACAAGTTGCATGAAAGGGGTAAGAAAGCTAGCTTAGAATCCAAGCATATTGTTCCATGAGAGGCATAAATATCCTATGTGGGTCAATCACACCTCTTGTTACCCTGATGGAATCAACATGTTCCAGTACCAGCTACTACTCACAAAGATGACTAAGAAGAAATTAGAAGAAGAAAAATATGGAAAGATTTAATCTTCTCTGGAAGAAAATGCTTGTAATTTTTCATGCTAGAAAAAACTAGCCCTATTTTCCTAATTTATACTAACTTCTAATAACTTAGGTTGCAAGTTTAACCTAGAGAAGAACACTGTCAATAATTACTGAAACATTTTGAAAACACCACAACAGAATGGCTGTATATAAAGAGGGGAACAAAATCCAAGAGACAAAGAGGTTTTCAGGAACCTAGACTATTTCATATTGTATTAATACAAAAGACAAATGGATGATCATAAAAAGAATTCATAGTGGCCCAATATTAGTTTTTTAATTTCTTGAACATCCTATAATAATATTGACTAGCTAACATTTGTATGATGTTGATCAGGTCATCTTTCTACAACCAATAATTTTGCTCACTTAATTCTTACAAATTCTGGGACTCAAAGCCCTTTTCCTTCCTAAAACCTTCCCAGATGGGAAATGAACTGGCCTTCCTCTGCCCTTTCAGGTTATATTTATTTCTTATCATATACTAGCTTATATGGTTGTCACTTTTGCATCATCTTATATTTCTTCTCTCCCATATTAAACTCTCTCTGGATCGTAGTTTTTGATCCTCCACATAACAGGTGCTCAAATAAGACTTGTTGGTTCTTTTATTTTTTCAACAAATACTTATTGAGGACCTGCTATATGCCAGGCATGAAGAAACACAATGTGCTGAATATAGTCTGACATTTTCTTTTAAACTAAACACAAAATTTTCAGTTTTGATATTATAGAAAATGCCCCCAAATTTCTAATTAGCATTTTAAAAAAATTATCATTTTTATATTCCCATTTCCACATCTATTCTATTTATAGATTCACTGAAGTGTACTTTTTTATTTTTCTTTGGCCTATAACATTTTTTATTCTTGTTGGGAGTTAGTTACCTTAGTAAGTACTTCTAAACATTTATATTAACAATAGATGTTTAATTTCAGTGCTTGGTTCCTAATATAAGCAAGTAGAGGCCCAAAATATAATAATGAAATGTTTTCTAGTTATAAGGAATATAGTCAGGATGGGCAAACAAATTTTCTATTTGGAATTTTATGAAAGATCACACAGCTTTGAAATGAAACAAATCCATTATAATATGTTGGAGTTTTTTTTCATCTTTGAACTGAAGAACATTTGATCAATCTGTAATTCTTGAAAAACAGATTGTCGTTTTAAAAAATACTACAAATTATGAAAGTTTAAAAGTATGTTAAAGAAACATCCAATTAGCTGATCACAAGTTGAGATAGTTACCAGTATCAATCTAGGGCAAAATCATACTGTGAAGTTTTCAATTAGCAACTGTAAATAGAGAGCATCTCATGTGTCAGCAAAGGAAATTTCAATAAAATAACAGTCATAGTAATTATGTTCTTCCAAATATGTTTTCTATACTTATATTTGAAGAATACCTCTGTTACTAAAAGCCCACTTTGAATCTTTATGAAAAGCTTTTCAAACTTTTAATCTAAATAAAAGAGGAATCTAAAAAAATTATTATAAAAATAGACGCAATAGGCAGGTTTTAGTTGAGTTTGGAATCTAGGTTTTAGAATTAAGAGTTTGGAAGCAAGTTTAAAATGAGACTTTAAGGATTTTCATAGGGCACAGAGTTACTCTTAATATATTCTATTTATCCGTCTGGCTGTCTTTCAATCTCTATTATGTTCACACTGCACGCTCTGGGTATTGAATAAGAATATACACAGCCCATGCAATGAGCACATCCTAGAGCCAAGTCCAGTTTTGATGTAAAGCTCAAGAAGTAGTAACATTTGGTCAAATTTTAAATATTAATGACGTTTCAAATGATTCATTTTGAAAGCCCAGAGCTTGGATACCATTATGGATTCCTAGAGATCGAAAACACCATTTCTAAGTATTCTCTTACTCTTAAGCCATACTTTATACACTCTTTCAAGCCGTACCAGATAGTTCAATATCTCTTCTAACTGAATTCTGAAATATCTAAGAACAATCTGAGATAACTCATTAGTATTTACCAGCTCTAATAAGAAACAAATTTATTACATCCAAATGAAATTTTTTCCTCTGCAGACTAAACCAGAGGTGGATTATGGAGGAGAAAAATATTGGACATAAGCCTATGAAAGATATGAGACATGAAAGATTATATCTTATACCAATAAAGTACCTTTGTTATTTTATTGATATATGACTATGTCACTTTAGACAAATCAGTTAGATTCGTTGTATCACCATTTCTATACCTTAGAGAACACATTTAGATATTCATTATTTTAGAGACTAAAGGAGTTTATATTTGCAAAAATGTTTTGTAAACTGTAAAAAACAAGCAACTATAATGGATTCTTACTCTGCAGTATATGTTTGTAATATCACAATCTCTTCTCTGTAAGTCTTGTGTTCTAGTTCTTCATGACCTTTGTATCTCTTCTCAGAAATCTTTCTAAGAATTCTTACATCATTGTCCAGTTTCATTGCTCTGAACTGGATCTAAGGCTAAATTGGTTCCTGACTGAATTCTATTTTTATTACTGTTCATAACTCAACAGACATACAAACTGTTTGATTGGGATACAGGTATGAGCAAACAGATGGAGTTTACATTACAGAGGTAGGGAGTAAGTTAATAAGGAAGTCAACAAATAAGATCATTTTTATATGGTAATATGCTGTGGAAAACTAAAAGAGTTAGAGATGAGAGGTAGAGGTGAGTAATTTGAGTAAGGTTGTCAGGATAGAACACTTGGAGTCAGTAACACATGGTATTAGACTTGAAAAATGAGAAGGATTGGTCATTTGAGGATCTGGGAGAAAACTACCCCAGAGAGAACATCTAGTGCAAGTGGCTTGAAATGTGTGTGACTCATTGTGGCTGTGAAATAGATCAGACCAGAGAGGAAATCTTGAGACTTAATCATTAGGGTGTTGTAGTCGTGGCAAGGAATTGACATAAGAAGGTAATGAACAGTTTTAAGCATGAGATGATGTGTTACAATGAACTGAAATCAACACTCAAAATTTACCAAGTGATTTTTGAATTTGCTTAATACATACAACTAAGTACCACCTGGAGTTTCCTTTACCTGGTAAATGATCTGCAGATTGGTATTAAGATTATCTTTTCATCTCTATAGTAAGAATTAACTAGTCATTTATGTGGCCATTGGCAATAGAATGACTACATTTAGTCAACCTAGAAATTGATGCCATATATTTTATTTGCATTCTGCCAAAATAGACTTAATATGTCAGGTCCATGCTATCACCCTTTTATGACATTGGGCAAAGTCACGGGGCCATTCTATATGTGGATAAAACCAAGTCTCCCACTTCTCACCTGCCAGTCAATGAGAAAAGGGTTGAGTGGTAATATTATATATGGCTTCTTAAAACCAAGGAGAAAGTCTACCTTTTCACTGTTACGACAACAGCTGAAAGCTCACTGATACCCTATACCATGGTCACTCATCCCTTCTTCCCTACCCCTGCCAATAAACTCCAAAACATTCCATCAGAAAAGCATGTAATTGACAGTAGGATAAGTAATCTTTCTCTGTGCTAAAATAATCATGTTTTATCAAAAGTAGCCCAAATCAATCAATCAATCATCAAAAAGCCGCACAAGAATAGACTCCTGTTTACATTGGTGGACAATAGGAAAAGATGATACATTTGTGCCTGTTAACACTTTCTGCATAACATTTGAATTTCATTAAAAAAAACCTGAATTTGAAACATGAAAATAGAATATCCTGTCAAGTGCTTAAAAACTTATAAAACACTATAGATTAGTGCTATAATTGTCAGGATCATATGAGAAAATAGACGAAAAGAATCAGGAAAAAAAAGACAACATAAAGCTCCATCTGACTTAATGCACTATTATTCTCTTGCAACCAAGGACTGTTGACATTAAGGCATACAAAACTAGCATACTATAGGGAGTTCAATGACCAAGAAGGCTCAGAAATTCCATTTGCCCTTCAAAATGGAGGTATTAAGACAATAGAGGTATTAAGTAATGTTTTTTTTTTATACTTTTCTTGTGGACTATTTTCATGTGTATTTCCCTTCTAGTTGCATGCAGTCCCATCCTGAGACATTTGTATGCCTAACCCTAAGGTCTTTAACCATTACTAAGCACAATTAAGAAACTCTGCATTAATAACTGAAAGATTTCAGAACAAGCAATTCCCAAACGTGCTTCTTTGTGAATTATTTTGAACTAAAGGCAATCAAGAGCCAGCAGATTCAAGAAAAACTTTTGCTTCCCCCTTTAACTGCCTAATACAAGTTAGATATAGGGCATACAGCATAAAGAGCTATCACCAGAGATAAATAGGAAGAATGTCAGTTAAATCTTAGAAGACCCATGTGTTCAAAGTCCTCTCTGTATCTTTTCGCTGCTGCATAGCATGATCATAATGTGCTCATCAAAATGTTTGCTTTTCCTGACTTCTTATAAATTATCTTAATCCTCTTTGAAGTACCAAACCCTTATTCTAGCTCAGGGTGGCATATAAACCGCAATTGCCTAATTGTGGGGAGTCTCATGTCTCTTTTTGGGACTCTCACATATATAGAATTAAATTTGTTCTCCTCATCTTAACCTGTCCTTTAATAAAGAGGGTATTTCAAAAACTTAGAAGAGTAGATGAAAAAGTTTTACTCTCCTACAGAACTAAAACCTTATTTAGTGTGGTCTCATTTTTCGCTTACTTCCATAGTATGTTGCCAGCAGTTTTTAATACTTTTAATTCTGAGAAAATAATTACTTTGACACTTTGGAAGTACTTATTTTATTAACAGAGGCATGTAACAATTATTAATAGATTCTGCAAGTAGGTACTATGTGAATTCAATAAAATATTGTATAAGAACTACCTGCCAAAATTGTAAGACTGAAATGTTAAATTTATTAAGGAGTGCGTGGGGCGGGGATTAAAGAGGGTCACTGTAGTGGTTCTAGTAATTGTCTTATGTGATCCAGGAGGCCAGTGAGGATTTTTTTTTTAAAGATTTATTTATTCGTACAGAAGTGGGGTACAGGCCAGAGATGCGAAGGGTGAGAGGATTCACCAGAGACAGAGTGGGGAGCAGAACAGGCAGATCGACGAAGTACACTGCAGAGGGGAGCAGCGGGCGGGCCAGGAGAGGTCTGCTGCGCCATGTGGTCACCTCCAGGGCAGGCGGGAATCGAACTCATGCGGAAGTGGCTTAAGCTTCTTTGTGCTGTGCTTTAACCCGCTGCGCCAACAGGGAGGGCCCAAGGATCTTTTAATAGTTCTTATGCACTTAAAATGTGACTCACTTGATAAAAGCCTAGTTGAATACAATTTCTAAGGAATATATCTATTGCCTAAGATGAGGCAAAGTCTCACTCATCTCTCTTTGTTTGCATTAATTTTTGAACAAGTTCAACTATTCATTTAGCTAAGCAAAAATGTTCCCAGCCTGTTCCATTAACTATAATTAGAATTGCAATATATAGCGAAGGGGCTACAACTCCAAAACCACTGATCCAAATATTAAAATAAAAAAATATGCTTTCTTTATACACTTTAGAGTAGTTATTTCTTGATTGTTGCTTTCAAAGATTCTTTTTACTCTTAAGACTGAAATCAAAGCTTTTTTTTGTTGTTTTTGTTTAGCATCAAATTGCCTGAAATTGAGCCAGCCCAAGAATATGTAATTAATAATTGTCAGCGCATGAAAATAATTCTATATTGTAATTAAATTGTACTTTCCCAATTCCTTAGCAAAGCTTTCATACTGAGAGATTTATCGTGTTAAAACTGATTAATTTTGATTTGGCATAGGGCATATAACTCAACTCCAAGACTCTCCATTCACCCTGTTCCTATTTTATACTAGCTAGTTTACAATCATCAAATTTATTTATGGTTCATATTTTCATTAAAAAATAAAAAAATTTGGGCCCTTCCTGGTGGCGCAATGGGTTAAAATGCAGGGTTCTGAAGTTATTAACAGTCGCTTTGGCTAGAGTTCGCTAAGGCCCTCCAGGGAGCTGACCCACATGGCGTGGCAGACCTCTCTTCTCTCTCCCACTGCTCCCATCAGCAGTGTACTTCATCAGTCTGCTTGTTCTGCTCCTTAGTTTGTCTCTGGTGAAACTTCTCACTGCCTTCACACCTCTGGCCTGAACCCCAGTTCTGTATGCATAAATAAATAAATCTTTAAAAAAATAAAACTTTTCATAATATGTGAAGGTTGAGAAAGCATCATGGCAAGGAGAATTTTGCATAGAAAACACCAGTGCATGCCTTAAAGGAGATAAAACAGAGATTATGGAGTAACCGATATTGCTCTATACAAATAAACAGAGACTCAGAATAAGCCTTCCTAAAATCTGCCACTTTGACAAATAGAATGCTTTGAGCTGAACACAGTCAAGACCCAGCAGATTCAAGAAAAAGTTTTACCTCCCCCTTAATTGCCTAAGATAATTTAGATAAGGGGGTGTGAGCCAGAAAGAAAGCTAGTATCAGCAATATCTTTTTATATGAATTACCTAGCTGTATGGCAGTGCAAACATCTAATTACCAAACATCTGCTCTTTCTTCCCTCTTGTGGAAAGTTCTTCTCTTTGAAGTGTCAGGCCCCTATCATTTTCATTGGCTCAGAATGTCATATAAATTTCATTTGCCTGATTTGCCCTTGGACTTCCTATATTTGAGGTTCCCATAGGTACAAAATTAAATTTGCTTTTCTTCCATTAATCCGCTCTTTACTATAGGTAGTGTCTCAGTCAAGAATCTAGAAAGGTAGAGGAAAATTATTTTTCCTTTCCTGTAACAGAAATCTAGGTGCTAGGGCTCTGATGAACACTGAAATATAAACTGCAAAACCTTATTTATCTAGGAACCTGACATGGAACAAACACTATGAACCAGACAGGAAGCAAAGTTCACATCCTCTTTAGTAACATTATTCCAACTTCAACATGTTTGTTTGTTTCTAATTATTTTCTTAGAAAATGGGTAGTAGCTTACAAAATTCATTGTTTATTTTTTCCTAATTTACTCATTAGTAACATCAATACAGAAAAGATTAGGAGTCAATTATCAAATCATTATTGTGGGTTAAAATTTATGGTCAACAGGAAAACAAATGTGTGCTAGTAGTAAACTGAAGAATCACCAACAATCCAAGGACTATTTTATAAAAAATCTAATTTTGTAACAAAGCAAAAAACCCCACAAATATTTAGACTACAAAAACAAAATAGCTTTCACCATAAGGGAATGTTGCAATCTATAGGTTTCTGTGCATCTGAAACATATATGATGCTATAAAACAATGTCACTTATCTTAAAAAAAAAGTTATAGTATAATGTAAGTAAACTTAGTATAACAAAGTGAAAGAATAAAGACTCAAAATTTTTAAAAAAATTAATATGTATAAAAGCTTTTGTAGTCCAGTAATGTAACTTGAATCATCATGTACCTTTTAAAGAAACTAAGAGGTTAAAAGAATGTTAAACTTCTCCTATAGTAACTTTGCACACATAAGAAAAACCAAGATAATAATAATAATTTATAATAACCAAATATAACCACACATTAGTGAATATGTCCCATGTATTGTTCTGAAGGATATATATGTTATATATAAAATACTAACTTGTGCATTCCCACAGTAATTTTAAGATGAGATGCTTGCTCAGATTCTTAAAAAGTTTTGATATACATATCACATAAGTGCTAATATAAAACTCACTTGCAGCTTATAGCAACTCCCTCCATTTGTTTACCTTTTTTCACATAGGTACAGTAATAAGAGGCAACCTATGTAAACATGGGTTTGAAGTTCCCAAAGTTGTATAGACATTATTGCAATGTGTTTTATCACTGCCTGAGTGATAACCACATCCTGATGTGATGACATAATATTACTCAGACACTTTTTCCATTATCATCTGCTGGCAATATAATCATGCCTCCCTGTTCTTGATAGCAATTTGAACTTTATCAAGAGAAAAGGTAAAGCGGTGAAAGAAATGATTGAAAGAAAATTAACGTATTCCTTGCTAATCTTATACAGATAATCACTTACATCTACTCAAGTTTGGAACAAGGATTTTTTTTTTTAAGTTAATTAGGGCCCTCCCTGGTGTCGCAGCAGGTTAAAGAGCCTCACTAAGAATGGAAAGCCACTTCCGCGTTAAGTTCGATCCCGCCTGCCCTGGAGGTGACCACATGGCGCAGCAGACCTCTCCTGACCCGCCCGCTGCTCCCCTCAGCAGTGTACTTCGTTGATCTGCCTGTTCTGCTCCCCACTCTGTCTCTCACCGCCCCTGCACCTCTGGCCTGTACCCCAGTTCTGTATGCACAAATAAATCTTTTTAAAAAAGGGAAGAGATTACATCTGCGTTGCTCTCCACTAACAACACCATATCTTAGGTCAAAACAATTTAGAACTATTCTGTGAAGAATAACATTTAAAAAAAGTTAATTAATTAGTAAAAACAAAATCACTATAAGTGCTAGTCTGAAAATCATTCTTAGCATTTCACTGGGTTGGTTCTTAACATTGAAATGAGAATGTAATAACCATGGTCTCATGCCAGAAGAGCTTCCAACAGAGAACAAGAGCCCTAATTTCATGCTCTTGAGTCTAAGGGCTCAGGAAAACCAGAGAATATCATTATGTTAAGAGATAATTTAAGTATATTTATGAATTTTATAAGCTAACATAGGTAGGCCATATCTATTTAATAAAAAAAAATCTACTACCAATGAACACGTAATCCTTTGAGTCTAAGAAAGAGAAAGAGAGGGTATAATAAACAAGAGGTGCAACTCAAATGCATTAGGAAAAAGAGTCTTATTTCTTAAAAAGAGTAAAGAAAATGCTACTTAAATGTTTAGCATAAATCCTGGCATCCTTTAAATCTTCAAAAGCTGTTTGTACTATTATGCAATATCAAATTAAAAATGAGTTTCAACAATTTCTAAATTCCTCAGGCAGCTGTTAAACATTTAGTGTCAAATTTTATTGTGCCACGACAGCCTGGAAACACTGTGATACTCACCTTCTGTACAGTAAGGGAATCACCTAAGATCCAAAGGGGAAAATATCCTCTCTGTGATCTTGCAAATGATCAGATGTAATTTGGCAAAGTCATTAATGTTCTACTCCCTAAATGCTCATCTTTACTTCATTCTAGCTAGAGATCCATGTCATGTGGAAGCTTTTCCTTTGACTGTTAGTACTCATTAATCATTGCTAATTATGTATGTGTTTTATTTTTTATTCTAAACAAGTGTAAGATACATTTAGGCAGAAGTGTAGAGAATGATGCCATCCAATCTTACTTATCATGTTTCAGGGACATATTATCAGCAACCAATCGAAGATGATTTACCTATATCACTAGGTTGCTGAAACAAGTTTTGATAGGAATAGTATATGTATAGAAGGTACCTTGCACATACTGTGTTAGTTGTTGAATAAGAAAGAATGATAAATTGAAATTTTGATTATGACTGTATTCTCTTTATAATAATGATTATTTTACACTTATGGTACCCTGCAGTCATTTCAAGCCTCATTTTGATAGTCATAGAATTCTATTAACTAATCTTATTTCTTGGCTTGAAGTTAACCTGTAGTATGCTTCAAACTCAAGAACAGAAGGATTGTAAAATATGCTGATCATATAGGAATCTTCTTATGTTTTACTAAATTCTACATAAAAATTTCAATTGATATAATACAAGGTTCATTACCAAATTAAGATAAAAAATCTCAGTTATTTTATCACTAATTTCACCTTTGGGGTATCAATTATCATTTCAACATTGTAACTGTGAACAACACACGGCTTAATGTTAATTGTGTTGTGCAGAGGAAATGATGTGAGAAAATTATGCTGCCATGGAAAATCTTAAAATTTCAGAACATTCCTGCTTTATTCTACCTTGAGGGATTGAAATATAACAATTTCACTGTTCTGAGATCAATGCTTTGATTATAATCAGCAGGTCAATCTTCTATCACAAGGAAATCAATCACGGTGACAGTTGCCACTATGGCCTCCTCCCTGTATTTTGTAAGCACGGAGGAGGACAAGTGAGCACCTGCCTCCTAGATTTAGATTGAAAATATTACTTGAAGAAACCAGGATTCTTTCTGCAATAGCAGAACCCACCCTCTGAAGAAGGCGGAGAGCCCCTAACAAATGTGTCCACCCTGTGAGCATACTGTTTTTCTCTGACAGCCGAACACCAAAAAGTTTGTAAATTTAATTTAACAGTATTTACAATTCAATCCCCAGTAAATCTCATTTGAGATGTTTATTTCACATTAGTTTATCACATGATTAGATATGCCGCAAAGATTGATCAAAATATTTATAGAAGTAATTTGTAACAAGGGAAACAATCTCATTTTCATTTCAGAATAAAAATAATGTATCAAATAGATGTTCATTTATGAAACTGCTCAAGTAAAAGCAAAACCAGAAATTTTAAAGATCAGTAAGATTATTTAGGCCTCCCTGAGAATATTACTGAAACAGCTAATATACCATTACATAATGTAATGATAGAATAGTGTATCGTGTTCAAAAACATTATAAAATATCACTGCAAAATGTATAAAGTTGTACAAGAAGTTCACTTGCAAAGTATTTGTATGCTTACTGAGCTGAAACCCTGGGAGTATAACATTACATGCCTTTCCATCTGAAAAATTGACAGCAAACAATTTTATTAAGTCTCCATCTGAAGATATTAAAACTGACAGATTTTGGTGTGAAATTATGACTTTCTAACTTGGTATTGAATACTCAGCCTATTCTGTTCTCTCCTCTGAAGTTGCTTGCAATACATGGTTAAAGGCATGCATAGGTCTGCATCAACTCATCTGAGAAGTTACCCTTGTTTCTAAAATTCTATTGACTTTATTTGGGAAAGTCAGGAAAACATTTCATTAGTTGTGTCATGCTATACTAAAAGGCAAAGTTCTCTGTAACATTGTTATAGAGCCCAGTCAGTTAATCTGAAATGTCAAAGGTACAGATTCCTATTCTTACTCTTCTTTCTGTACAGGAAAGTTCATTTCTCATCAGGAAAAAAGAGCAATCCCAAAAATAGATGACTGGATCAAGAAGATATGATATCTATAAACAGTGGAATATTACTCAGCAATCAAAAAGATAAACTTTGCCATTCGCAGCAACATGGATGGAGTTGGAAGGGATTATACTCAGTGAATAAGCCAGAAAGAAAAGGAAAAATACCGATGATTTCACTTACAAGAGTAATGTAGGGGACCCAAATAAGGGCTTGAGGTAAAAAATAATGATTATAACAAAGTAAAAATCAAAATCAACAGGCAACTATAAGCCAGAGACATTCTTCATTGGGTGAAGGGGGAACTGGATCAAAATGGGTGGGAAAAGCACAGGGGACTATGGTGCTGGTGCACGTGTGAACTGGTGGTGGGAACTCGTTGGGAACCATGCATGAGTGGATAATGCATACGTTGTATGAAAATGAGGAATGATGTAATAAAAAATATAAAGTTAGAAAATATATAAATAAATTATTCATTTAGTGAGGAAAAAGAAAATGGATGTTTATTACTGTCAAGTCAGTTTCCATTCTTTATGTTTTTTCTTTCTTCAGTTGCAAAAATCTGCAGGCTTGTCACTATCTTTTAAAAATATGTTTGTCTATTCAAAGTCTCAACTTTTGGGGTTTTATTCAAAGTTTCAACCTTTTCGGTTTTGTCTGGCTGATTAGTCTTTCCAGATCTCTGTGTGAATTAGCATCTTCTTTTTCCATCCCTTGTCCTATGCCTGTCAGCATCTCCCTGAGATGTCAGTAATCTCTAGAAATTTTGGAATAAGGTTAAAAATTTGAACCATGTTCTTATTTTGCTAAAACAATGATTAAATAGAAACATATACAATGAGTAGCCATCTGACATGTGTTTGCTTCTATAACCTGAAATAACTGCACTGAGTTTCAAAATAATCTGCTTTCAAATTTGGCCTTTATTTTAAACATACACTTAGTCAGAGATGTCTGCAGCTTAATATTTCAGCACATTGTCAAGTCCCTCCATATGCTTTTTGGTTTCCTCTTCATATTCCCCCCTTTTCATCAGAAGTTTTCCAAAGTTTAAATGCTTTCTAAATTGAGTGGGTAGAATAGTTTAATATGACTGACAGAATATAGCAGATTGACTTAAAATTCACGTGCAGTATATTTGAAAAGACAGATTCCCAATGAGTTACTTACAGCTCTATTTTCAGCTCCTATCAGCTAATTTTCAGCTGTTCATATCTTTGACTTAATGCTTTATGTGGCTGTCTTAATACATTTATAGACTTCAATAAAAATGAGCATGTATTTTTAAAAAACTACACTGAAAGTATAAACATTTCAATTAGACTATGTGGGAAACTAGTAGAAATTTCTTAGCCCTTACAATTCACTTTATTTTTTATTAGTGAAAGCTATTGATTAAAAGTATTTTTCTTGAAAGAACTTCAATTTCCTTTCTCATGGCTAGCTACACACAAAGTTAGGTAAAACCCTTTGTAGTAATGTTTACATGCATTCTGTGTGTAAAAGTAGAATATGGAGAAAAGAAGTAACCACTTCTAAATTTCAATAATCTGCTTTTCAATGCCTCATTTCTGATCAAATATCAATCAGAGCCCTTACATTTTCTGTTACTCCCACCATTCATTCAGCTCTGTGATGGTGCACGGGTGAATTGGTCATGGGGACTCCTTGGGGACCATACAACCAGCACCATCACTCTCAACATGATCACTATCAAAACAGAAAGAAACTATTATTCAGGCAGATTTGCAACCAGATGTAAACATATCCCATCACTTTTACAAAAAAAAAAAAAGGTCTCTGTTCTTTTGATAACTGATTAAGCTAAAAGAGCTTAGTATTAAATTAGTGTTCAATTTTGATCAAGTAAGTTGTATCTACTGTATTAGGAAGGGTCTTTATTTACAGATTCTTCTATAAAACCGTATAACTAAAGCACAGACCAGTACAAATTTTCTGTTGCTCCTCAGATATCTTTCATACTAGACCTAGC
Source organism: Condylura cristata (assembly GCF_000260355.1). NCBI lineage: Eukaryota > Metazoa > Chordata > Mammalia > Eulipotyphla > Talpidae > Condylura > Condylura cristata. The sequence goes on along the minus strand of NW_004567120.1, from coordinate 20,671,636 downwards.
TCCAACTTCTGCAGTGAATGCAGTTGGAGAATCCATCTATATTAAAAATGACATATCATTCTTATGGTATAGGGCTACTTTGCCCTATAGAAAAGGAAGAGGCCTGTAGCCTTTAACTAACTGGATTCACAGAAGATGGTTCAGCTTCTTTAAGTTAGTAGAGTTTTATGGTCAGTTATTACCACTCCACTCCATAAGCATGGTAACTCCCATTAGGTGATTAATACTAGGAATGAGAGCAAGCTTCCTGAAGTCAGCTTAGTAAAGGAATTTGAAAATAGGCCTCAGCTGTGAATAGTTACGAAGACCAATACACAACATCCATACTTCTCAGCTGTGCTGATTGTAGGCTCATTTAGTTGGAATATTATGGTAATTTTTACACTGAATTTATGCAATATTAGCTTCTTGTGGCAAAGTCCTCAACATGCTTGAATTGCATAATTATCACAAGGAATGAATCTTACATTCCTATTGTCCTAATCCTATTAAGAAATAAAAGGCACATGTTAAGAAGTGTTTTAAATCCATTTAACACAGCAAATACTTTCTGGTTTGGATTCACTTTCCTGTAGTAATTTTTTTTTTTTTGACAGTGAAGCACATGATCCCAAAACAACTAGAACTATATTTCACTGGAAATATTAGTGATGGAAGTGACTGCCATAGAAATTAGAGTAGGAAAGAAGTTTTAGCAATCATTTTTTAGTCAGTGGAGTACTTTGCACAGAGTAGTCTACAATAGGTAACTAATATATGGAAAAAAAAACCACTTAACTCTCTCTCTTTACAGATAAAGGAGCTAAAGCCAAAGACAAGAAGCAATTTACTCAACAGCACAATGTTAACCAATGGTAGAATCAAGGAGAGACTGATTTCTGAATCCTGATCCTTTATTCTGTCTGCCATCTGCTTCTTGTATTTATTATTCCCACTTTGACTATGAAGTTTACTCATCTCCATCCTTAACACTTACGTGTTCAATACCTTTAACAGAGGAACTCTTTAAACTGTCTTAACTCGAGTTCTTCACCACTTATGGCTATGCTGAATGCCCACAGTCCTTAAGTCTGTGCCACAAATACAGAATTTTCATACAATGAATTATGAGTTATTTTGCAATGAGCTCATGCATATTTCCTGCATCACTTATAAATGTACATGTCCCTATAGTTGTGGGACATTAGTATATAGTTTGCTTAACATTTTAGCATGTAATCTTAGATTTATGTGGGTACAAAAGAGATAGAATAAATGTGTAACTTAGCATCCCAATAGGGACACTTTTCAGAGTTAAAGAAGTTAAAATACTATTGATATGAATGCCAAAAGTGTAAACTATGACTATCTTGGGAAAACTGAATGCACGGTGATCCTAATAATAGCTAACATGCTGAATATATGTTCAATGAGAATTGCTACATCCCTGGATGACAAGTTGTTGTGGAATTCTATTCAATAAGTATATGTGTGTGTATTATATATATATATATATATATATATATATATATATATATATAAAATTTTGTTAAAAGTTGTTATGAATATTTATACCAAATTTTCATTTGTTGCCTTAATCTATAAAGTTACATAGTTGTAAGAATAAAGTTAAATGCAAACCTTCTGTTTTTCCAGTTATAATCATTCCAGTATTGGAAATTTGGCTGAAGGTGAAGAAAATGGTTCCTCCTTTAATACTTTCCAGCTGATAAAAATTGTGAAATCTTATGATTTTCTTTGTGGGGTGGGTGTGGTGGGGTGCTCTAACGTACTGTAGACCAAAAGGGCTAAATATGAAGTTTAAACATAGATTTAAATGTAATACTATATTTGAAAAGTATCAAGACACATATCATGATATTTCATTTCTTTTGGAATAAATTATATAGAAATTAGAAAAACAAGTCTAAAATTTCATAAGATTTACCCACAATCACACTTTGTATTAAATAAAATAAATATTTACAGCAATGTGTTAAGAAATAATCAAACATTTTTGATACATAGTTTGTGATATAAGTACATATTTTTATGTTCAGCTATGTAACAAAGGTTGACATCCCAGAAATAAGTCTTATAGTTTCAGTTTATTAATATTGTTAGATTAGAGGTTTAATGATAAAAATTCACTGAAGCAGAATGCATTTTAAGCACTTGAAAAGTGGCAGTTTTACCATCTGCTCCAGATAAAAATTTGCTGTCTTGACAGTAACAAAGGACAAATAGGCAATATAGATACGTCAAGCTGGCAAGAAAGTAAAAGCAAACAAGGGAACAAGCATTTCTTAGATAAATTGCTTTTTCTGTTGAATACTAAATTCTATACTAAACAACACTTCCTTCAGTAATAAGCAGATGTTTATCAAAGAGAATTCAGTCGTTCTCACAAAATTGTTTGTATTATGAGAGAATCTAAATAATCATACTTTTCCATCCTTAGATTTCTAAATGAAATTAAAGTCCATCAAGAGAAAAAAAGAGCAAAATAATTACATAGGAAACAAAACAGCAAATTGTCCTTAGGAAGAATCTGCTGAGAGCAGATACAGTTGGCAGTCTCACCTACCCACATGAACCTCTAGGACAAGTCCCTAGACTACATTATTTTAAAAAATTAAGTTTAGAAATCTATTTAAGATTATCTTCCCACATCTTGTTAGTAGTGCAATATGTGTGTTTACAGTTGAGGCTATGGGAGAATATCCAGATAGCATTCATTATATATTTAACAAAAAGCACTTATTACAACACATTCCTTTACAAGTTTAGTAGGTCATATGAGCAACTCAGTCTTGACATATTTCTAAGTCAGATGATATTTATTTTCATTTCAAGAAAAACCTATTTCTGGGTCTCAAGGCAAAGAAGTTTACAAAGAGCACAATTTGCAACTTTTACTTGGACTTCATACCACCACATATTGGATGGTAAAATATCCTTGGTTTGATATCCTTGGTTTGATAGTGCTTGGTTTTATCCTTGGTTTGATAGTGCTTATAAAAGTGATAGGTGAAAGAACAAAATTAAAAAAAAACATGTATCTTATTAAAAAATATAATATATGCTCACCAGTTTGTCAGGAAACGTAAACCATTTTTTAAAAACTAGGTTTTGCATTTCAATCAGTAAGAGTATATTCATTTATAGGTATATTTTTCACATACTTTTACCTCAAGTGTCTGAAAATAGTAATATTACAAAGAGCTGAAAATTGTGTACAAAGTCAATTTAACTATCAGAACACAAATATTGCCTAAGTTTAGGTCTATGAGCCCAATATCATCTCTGGCAGTAGGTGCTAGAGACTTTTCCTAGGAAATCAATTTTATTGTCCATAATTCCAGGTTTTCCTTCAGACCAATTATTTTCAATTCAATAACCTATGAATATGTCTCTCATGAACTGATATTTCCTGGACTTTAAATGAGTGTTTAGTCTCTATTTTATCTCCCACATGAAACAGTGTCTCTTTTTTAATGATGCTGAAAATACGATATTCAGTTTTGTAAAGAGTCTTATAATGGTGGTTATAGGACTGATTGACTTCAGAGATAACTTACATGAATTTATCGATAACTTATTAAGCTTCTACTTTATGCAAGGTACTGAGCTGTTTTGTCAGGAAGCTAGTAGGAATGTGAAGCAAATAAAATACACAGGACCAAACAACTGCAGGATAACTGTAATCTCATTTTCATCACATCAACAGGAGAAAACAACTTATCTCTTGTTCTATTAACACTCAACAAGCTGTTTGCCAGAAAATTTAAATGATTGTGTCTAGCAATGTCATTATCATGACAATCGTAGATCACACCAGTGTTAACCTTATTTGACGAATAAAGACACTGGGTCAAATGGGGGGTGGGGGCGGGTAATATAAATTGCTGTGAGGTACGCATCTACCAATAAAAATAATAACAATGTAATAATGACAGTATTTATTGACTTCTTCTATTAACCTGGTATGGACATAGTCACCTTTGTCTAGTAGGAGCAGTTATTAAGCTGCTTTATTTGTCTGTCCACCCCCTTGCTTCTCTTAGGCAGGGTCACAGGACCCAGGAGTAATGTTCCCACCTGCATGCAGGAGTAGTCCACAGCCTGACTCTCCCAGCTTTGTGGAGGGGATTTGATTTTGCACTGCTCGATGCCCAGTTGGTCAAGGCGAAGCCCAATGGGTCACTTGCTAGTGCTGTAGGCAGCAGAGCTATGGTTGGCACCTCATGCTCTGTGCAAAAGAATCAACTTAGAAGAGGGGGTGGGTAGGAGACCGGAATCCATTACTTCCCTCATTCAGCATAGCTACAGCAGGGGTCGACTTCAGGGGAAGGAAATGTAATTTTGGAATCGGGCAGATATGGTTCAAACTCTAGCTCTATCACAAACTAGCTTTACCACCTTGGACAATCAGTCGAGCCTCCTGGCCTATGTTTCCTTATACTTAATTGTTTGTTGACTGAAATCCTGAATATGATCATATAACTTGTCTAAGCTTTCTTGATGCAAATTTGTAGATAATCACTTGTTATGTGAAAGATAGACAAATCCTGTGTATCTAAATGGAACTCACTGTCTTCCCAAAATACAAAACAGAAAACTTCCCATTAGTGAGTCTTCCAATTTTTTTCTATCACGATAATATCTGCCCCCCAAAGCATCCACTACTAAAGAAACACTGATAAAAGCCTGAACCAAACATGATACTTGATGTATAGTGTTTCTAACTCTCTCCTAGTCTTCCCCTAATCTGGCATGCTGTCTTGTCAAATTATACCCACTTGGGTGTTCAGCCATCATTGAATCCTAAGAATTGACATGTCTCAGATGCACAGAACTGGATTAATTATAACCCTTGGTGTGTGAATTACCATTATCAAATTGTCAAATTATATATCATTTATATAATTATTTAATTAATTAAAAATTAAAGGAAGACATTTTATTTGCCTTGTAAATATTCAATTTTAGATGATGCCAACTTTGATCCCCCAAGTAGGTGTGCAAGTATATTCTGCTAGTACTGCATAAGAAATTCAGTTAATTCACATTCCCTGAAATGCATGGTTTCTTCAAATTTTAAAAATTATATCAGCATAATAGATATAAAATGTTCATCTTTTTTTTTTTTGCCTGAACTTCCTAGATGAGAAAATTTCCTTATCAAAGTTGATGTTTTGAAACTTTTCTAGACCCCTGAAACAGAATGAATCAAATACTAAGACATTCTCAGCAAAATGAAAACTGCAGGTGATATTCTAGGATCTTGTCAGTTTAAGATTTGAAAATATGAGGAAAAAGCAATTTAAAAGTCAGCAATGCCCAATTTGGAAGTAGGAAAAAAGTGCATTCCAGAAATTAAAGTGTATATATAGACTTCTCTGTGCCTCATAAAGGAACATGTTTTCCTGCCTCAAATTTTGGAAAAATGACAAACTGAAGAGAAAAATGTTAATTAGCCCTTGTTTCTGTTTTCTCAATGAAGACCTATTTCCAAAAGGTTAGTTAGCTGTCAGAATACAGATAATATCCTTAATATGCAGAATACTTGGTGGATATAATACAAAAAGATGGAAATAACATACAACAAATAGAATTAATTGCACTTTGTTAGTTTTAAATTATATATTTAAAACTATATTTAAAATTATATATTAAAAACAATATTTAATTGTTTTTTAAATTATATATATATATATAACAAATCTACATGGAATCAATCACCAATTTATTTTTACTTTTAATTATTTTACTAAATATGTCATTTTTTTGAATCCAAACATATCTGTTTAGAGGAAACACATAGATAATTTAAGCATCAAAAATTCAGCTTTAAAGTTTGGTCTTTCACTAAACAGTTTTTTTTCAGAAGACTATTTACGTATGAAGTTGTGGTATGATTTAATTCATCATTCAGAAAAATACAAGTTCATTATTCCACAATTTCAAAAAGCAATTGTGTTTCCCAGATAATTCTTTTATATGTGAATATGATTGTGCCAACCTTAATCTTAAATTGTAACACTACTTTCAGTATATATACTCATCAAAATGCAATGCTGTAGTAAAGCTTACTCATCTACAAGGACTTCAGCCAACGTGTTTATTAATGACTGTCATTATATCCCTCTTTAGACATGTGCCACTACATATAACCATATCCCAGTCCAATTATGTACTTGCCTAACATTAATTGCAACAATGTCATCTCCAATGTTGTGAAGGTTAAGTTATTGAGCACTGAGTACTTTAAGAAGCAGCCTCTATAAGTTTTACTTTTAGAATGACACTGATCTAATATAAAGTACTCTAAATCTGGTCAATACACACTTTTTCTCAAGGTAACTATATATTTGGTGGAAGAATAAAATTTCTCTTTTTTGGTTGCTTTTGCTATATCCTTCTCAAAAATTAAGCATCAAACAAATATTGATGGAGTGCTACCATGTCCAAGCTACTTAAGTGAGTGCCTTGATGGTACAAAACAACAGACTGTTCAATGAGGCAGAAGAGGGAGTATGTATAATGGCGAATATATACACAATTCACCCCAGCTTAAAAGCTCATTTCCTGAAGGCTCTCACTCTGAATGCAGGCTTCATCTATACCTTCCTTCTTTGTATGTGTATACTACTTGGCCCTTTGTAATATTCTGCCCTTTTTATATTAATTTTATCTCACCAATAAGATTATGAGAGCCGTAAGAGGGCAGAGATCTGCAATCTCTGTAATTCCTGCATAGTGCTGATCACATACAGTTCTTAAAAATTATTTTGGTTAGTAATCCAATATACAAGAGTATATTATTCATATACCTTAGTCCATTTTCTTTGTTGTGACTTCTTCAGTTGCAAATGGAATGGAAATAAATGAAAGTCTGTGTATCATAATCAACTACTGGTTTGGTATTCTATTGTGCAGTGTTTAGAACAAATTGTGTGAAAACCTCTGAATAATTTAAGGCAGGAAATAGCATCCTTTCCTGTGGCAGGAATATTTTGATATATTAATTTTAGTGTTTTACTTTTTAAAAACTAGGTTACTTCATTTTTAGTTCTAATGCAAACTTAATGCATTACTAAGATGAAGAATCAAAAATAGTGATTTGGGATTTATATAATTGTCTCAAAACAATTTGAGAACTTATGTTCTCTGAGGCATAATGTCATCAAGTAAAATGAAGCTAAAGCTAGTGGATATGTATTTTGCCAACTCCTGCTACCCAAATTGCCGCTGACCTTCCAGAGAGAGCTTTAGAGAACCTCTCTATCATTTCTTTCTTTAACTAATATGTCTGCCATAGAGAATTTCAGTCACTTGTGGAAGAGGAGTGTTTTTTTATATTACGGAGTGCAATGTTGGATAGCAGTAACATTAATGAAAGCTATATGGGAACAAGGCAAGGATTATAACGTCGGATCCACAGAAATGATGAAATCATATTTATTCCATCTATTTCGTTTGCCTCAGTGACTCTCTTGGGAATCTAATGTATAAATCAATGTCTTCAGTTTATGAATACTGAAAAGTGATGAATTGATTCAACGTTTCCTACAAGGTTGTCTAGGAAGGAGATAAGACATTACATGCATTATCAGATATTTTTTAGCTTATTTAACTTTATATTGTTTTAGAACACCATATATGATTTTAACAGATAAATCTCCTGCTTATATATTGTTACCACATCACACCTATCACCAAGATAACCAAAGTCCCCCACCCAAATCCATTATGCTTTCTCACCCTTCAGCACTTCTTAGTTCCCTTCCCCCACTGACAGCTTCAATTCTACAGTCAGATTTCTATGGTTTGTTACAGTTTTGGTTTTGCTTGACCATTCATTTTGTTTCTCTCTATTCTTCATATAAGTAAAGATGTGACTTGGAAAAACTCACCACATCAATGTCCCAAATATCAGAAAAATAGTCTAGTATGACATGACTCAGTAGCCACCTGGTGGTAGGGGATGTCTGTTAGAGGTTTAATAATTGAGAGAACAATATTAAAACATCAGGATGTGGAAGAGATGGGAGATCCAACTCTATATTTCTAAGTACAGAAGTTTCTCTTTGGAAGAGTTTCTATAAATAGTAATCAAAACCCTTTAATCAGCATCTTCCTGTTACTATCTTTGCCATGTTAATTTCCCTTATCTCTCCCAACTTATCTTGTTACTGAGTATAAACTAATAAGTTTATAGCACATACACATACACACTTGACATGCTATCCATCCTGTCTTTTCTATATTCTAAATGCAACTCTGTCCATGTTGAACTCAGAGGTGGCTTCTTAAATCTCACTAGAATAAAATCTAATTTTATTCTTTCTCCTTTTGTTTTTCCTCCTTGTCATAACGTTCTTTTCGTGAACTATCTTTTTAATAAGCTCTCAAGTATACACTTTCCCTACAGAAACATTCTCTTGACAAAATATTTTTTTCAAAAGAAGTATGTGTTTTCTACCTTTAACTTTATTTGCCAAATTTGAAGAAGACAAGCAATACCACACTGCATTAGAATGCTGGAGATAATTGATGAATTTTCACTTTCTTAATTTTTTTAAGAATCAAAGATTTTTGTGAACCAGTAACAAAATCGTTCTTTGTAAGCTAAAACTTTGGCTTATCTTTTGTCATCATGGGACTATCAGAATTCATCAAAATGAATATTTAATGAAGAAAAGCACCAAACAATGTTAAGGTATGTTATTACACTAAAATGTTGGCACATGAAGTACCAAAAGCAATTTCAAATATAATTAAAAAAAGTAAATCATGAAAAACACTAATTCATGTCTTTATATCCAAGGAACATATTTGCTTTGTTCAAATTAATTTGCAGAGTTAAGTAAATAACTGATTGAAAAGAAACTTTCTTTGCAGAAAGCTACATTTATTAATAAATGGTGGAAATGAGTCATTCTTTCATTCAACATTTATTGAAAACATTTATGAAACACTTCAGTACTATCAAAAAATATGGTTTTAACTATTAAGACAGATTTGGGACTGACACAAAATAAATGTGCTATTATTTTTATAACATTATGAATAATATTATTTTGTCAGATACACAAATACTAAAGAAATATCTGTCAAAATCTTTAGAAATGCAAATTATAGGAACATCTAGGTGGGACCAAAAATAAAAAAAAAAAGACGGAATTTAGAACTTTGGAGTATATGCTGAGTATTTGTTGAGTATATGTTAGCATAACTCCCAATTTCCAGGAACCTAAGCTAAAGCCATTTCCTAGTCCAACATAGTTTTCTGAAGATAAACGGTGAGTTCATTCTTCAGGAGCACATTGCCAAATAATTGGAAGTATTAATATCTGCTGACCTTATTTAGAAATAAAAAGCATCCTCCAAGAGAAAATATATAAGCATTTTGACATTGACTAACCAGCGAGCATATGCCAGAAATTTGAAATGGGCTGCTTTATATAGTCTATCCAAAAAACTTACAGAAATACCCATGCCATGGCTAAGTAGGTTTGGAAGAGTTAACTAAATGTCGATAACAATAAAGACAATGGTGCTAAAAAAAATAGGTAATTCCTGCTTGGAGTATGATATGTGGTAGGTACTTAATATTACCGAATGTGCAAAATAATTGTTTTTCTTTGGCAAATCCATAGGACTCAAGGGACCTTGGATCACTCATTTAAATCTTCCAGACCTCATGTTAATTATGGGTAATAATAACCTCTTTCATTGGAAATTTATGAAAATTAGATAAATAATTTGTATAATTTCCAGCATATTGCCTGATACTGAACAAATCTTCACTAAATGGCAGTTTATACTATAACTTTATAAAACATCTCTCATCTGACTGGAAACTTGGTCACACAGGTCCTTTGCTGGAAAAATATCACTTTTATTTCCTACAACTACATTTGTTATTCTTCTTAATTTCTATTAATAAAGCTATTTTGCCTTTTCTCTCATGATTAATCAATAACTAACAATCACTTAACCTCTGCAACCAAACTCTCATTTTTCCCTCATTTTGGAAAATTGGAAGCTCTCCTTTTGTTCTGACAACATTTTCTTACCCCTGAGTTATGACTAAACTATACCCACTGAAAGATACACTCCCTGTTTTGGAAAGCAATTAGGCAAAGAGTAGAAAATCTCCTTATTTATGAGGTTACTGCAAGAATTTTTAAAATCCTGAAATCCCTTATGTATAACAAGTTCTCAGCAAACTTTTTTCTCTTCCAATATTCCAATGAAGCACAATTCTAAAACAATTTTTGGGGAGGTTCAGGTGGGGGGGGGTGGGAAGATAATTAGTGGAAGAATGTCCTAAAAATATTGAGATTGAGTGGCCTTTGCACTCAACATTCACCATTTCCAACACTGTTATGCTTTGATAATATTCCTTCATTTCCTAACAGGGTGGTGCCCAGGAAAAGGGGAGGTTCCAGGTTCCCTGCTCCACCCAAGGAGTGAGTTGCTGAGTAGGGAGGAGAAGAAGCTGGAGAGGAGACTGGGGAGGGAAGGAAGCAAGATGGAGCCAGACAGAGACCTGAGGAGGCACGTGGAGCAGAGAGACATGTGCACAAGTAGACCTTGCGTCTTGGTCCTGGACTGGGTGAAACAGACGTGGGTGAGACTCGTGGGGAGGTTAACAAGGGCAGCTTTTATCTTTGTTTTCATTTTGCTGTTTTCCTCACGGACTTGTCTGGCTATTTCTGACCATTTTTTATGGAGCCCCATTTAGGATTTGTGACGGGCTTTTGGGCCTTGTTCTGGGCTAACACCCTTTGGGTGGACTTTTGCCCATGAGGGGATGGGTAACTTTGCAGGTTTGATTTAGAAACTACATTCTTTGCCTTTTCTGTATTGCACACTAATTGTCTTAAAGTTTCTTTTCATGAAGTTCTTATTTGTCTTGTCTTGATGCGGCAGATGACAGAATCCATGTAGAGCAGTCAGGCTTAGGAGTGCTGGGATGTCCCCTCTCCCTGCTCTGTAACAATTTCACATCATTGTTACTACCAGTGAAATAATAGAAACTACTTCTATAAAGCCAAGGTGCTCATTTTAACTCTCAGCATGTAAGTCCACTCTGTAGCTCATCAACAAAGTCAGACGCTGAGGTATTTGTAAAGATCATATTTTTAAACTTTAATCCTCAATTCTTAACTTTCTTTTTTAGTCTTCTTTGTGCTTTATCACAATGGACAAGTGGCTTGACCAGCTCGCTTTTTCTGGTTTTGAAATATTCATTTCACATTTTATCAATGAATTTGCAAATTCTGGTCTTTTATATAAATGCATTTGCCAAAATTTCATATAACAGCCTGTGCTCACTTTCAGAAGGTTCTGACCTTTCAAATGTAGTTTATCCTGGTTTCCTCAATCACTTATATTCTCTTTCTGCTTTCCAGAAGACCAGCCTTCTCTTAAAACTCCAAAATTGTGGAACTTTATAGCATCCTTCACTCCTCACTCTTTATATGCTCACCTGACACCACTACTCATGAAAATTTGAAACTTATAAATATGCATATAAAGAATTCTATTTGCCTTTGAGCTTTCTGGACCCAAGATTTGATGTTTGCATGCCATAGCAAATTTTCAGTTTAGAAAATATTCATGTTAGTTTCTGGTGTCTGTCTTTCACTTCTTTCTACTTCTCTGTCCAGAAAAGTTAAACTTCTTGAAGTCCTAGTGTGGGTCTGAAAATCCTAAGCAAACTGTTTGGCCACCATTTTTTGTTACCTACAATTCTGCATTTTCTATATAAGATCAGAAGCCCCCCTACCCCACCTGTCATGGGAGCCAAACCATACAAGGTGCCTTTCAAATTAACGAAGAGCTTAAATCTTTATCATCCTGGAAAAGCTCTGCACCTTGAGGTTTGACAGGATCACCTAAGAGGCTGAGGAGTGATGCCTGAGGAGGGACCCCAGAAGCTGATCGGTGGAAGCCATGTTAATAAGGTTGAAACCCTGGCTGGGGATCTAGGGTTGGATCTCAATTACAATACCAAGTCATCAAGCAGACGAGAAGTGCCCTCTAGGCACTGATACTTTAGAGGATAGAGCACTTTTTTCTAGTTTCATCCCCCCCCCTTATTTTTTCTTTTCCCTCACACTGATGCTGTATGATTATTCTATCAATTCTGCTCTTTAGCAGCATTCTGGATTATATAGCTTGCTCCACGACTGGTTTGTCAATTCAGTGTTGTCAACAAACATCCTAGCTCAACTGTAGTCTCTCTACAGTCTATCCAGTCACATCGCACAAACATGCTGCAATGTTATTCATTGGTATTTTATGCTCTAACAGACTGGCTGCAAACCACAGACTATGTAAGGCCCTGTAGTGCAGGAACATTTTGGTGGGTGCATTTTCATGTGGTTGGGAAAGAAATTAGAAGATGAAATAAATCATTCTATGTGAAAATTTTATGAAATTCCAACTTCAGTGTTCATAAAGTTTCATTAGAACCCAGCCATACCTATTAATTTATTTGTTGTTCATGGTTAATTTCTACTAGATCTAAGTAGATATAAGAGACCATGTGGTCCACAACACCACAAGTAAATTACAATCTGGGCTTCAAAGAAAATGTTTGTGACTCCTGCTCTATTACCTTGGGGCCCCAACTGCAGTGTTCATCCCCAGCTACAACATCAATTAGGACGAATCCAGAACTCCAATGCCTCCTCAGACTTACTGAGTCAGTATGTGCTGCTTAACAGTATCTCAGTGATTCTATCCACAGTAATTTTTGAGAAACAATGCTCTAACACTCAGTGTGTTATTTTAAATTTGTCAATGTTTTAAATGATGAAAAATAACAACATGATTAGTATATAAAAATGAATGAGTGATGATGGATATAGAATTTAAAACAAGTTTGGCCATGGCAAAGTGCAATTCCATGGAATATAAACAAAGTACTATATCAAATTAAAGCAGAAACAAGAAATTTTAGGTAACCAGGAACAATAGTCCATTAAGAATTGTATTACATAGCAATGTATTCTTTTAGAAATATCACATTTCAATTATATTAGTATGTATACTCAACATATAAAGTGTAATTAATCAACAATATATTTATACTCTATTCAATATATATTCTTTAATGTGAAATATAAGCTTCATTAACAATATTTTATTATTAATACTTTATAATACTTTGTAAGATATGCTATCATTATGCTATGGTTCATTTGTCAAACTTGAATTTTCTTATTTAATATTGCAAAGCAGTGATATGATTTGATTTTCTGATGTCTTAAAATGTGAGTATGAAGATCTTAGCATACAAAACAAAGATACATTGAAAATCTCATTATACATTTCCTAAGTGTTCATTTCGTGTATATCTAATATTACAGTTACAAACATGGTAATGCTATTACTACCGCAACAGTTAGATCATAGTTGGTTCTAATTTTTTTATTGCTACTCGGCCAAAGTCATGGACCCTACCTGCAACATCAGCTAAGAGCTTGTGAGGATTCCAGGATCTCTAACTACCATTAGGTGGAGGGAACTGAAAAATATTCTCTGAAAATGATCAATTACAAAGTACCTATTCAAATGTTGCACAAGTGATCTTTAAATAGATAGTACCTACTTTATTCATTCAGTATAGATGCCAAGAATGCAATATTGAACAAAAGCAAATATTATTCCTGATAGTTGAACAAATCACAAATATAAAATTGTAATTATAAACTGCAATAAGTGTGTAGAAAAAAGGCACACAGTGTTACCTATGAGGATATATACAGAGGAAGCAGACTGAGTTGTTAGGGAGCGGGAGGGGCAGGAAGACTCCTCCTGTCTCTAGGAAAATAACATGTGTCTTTAAGGTTTTGCTATAAAGGTGGTTGGAGCATTCATGAGTGTGAGTGAAATGAGGGGGAAAGCTAAAATATGGTACCAAAAAAATAGACAAAGGGCAAGAGCATGTCTTTTGCAAATTGGGATAAATATTTTGGTGTTCTTAAGGCAATGAGGTTTGGGAGAATGCATTTGAGAGATCAACTATCAGATGTGTAGTAGTTAGGGAGATACTCAAGTACTTAACCAAGAGATGATAGGAAACCAAATGGGAACCAGAATGGTAGAACTAGAGTGAACATATCTAGGAGCTAAAACGCATCCAAATTATTGATGGACTTGACTATGGGACATTAGGTACAGGAAAATGTTTAAGGATGACTGACAGTTTCTGCCCAATGCAAAAAATCCAAATGACAGTGTAATTGAGAGTGCATTCTCCCATAATCCAAGCCCTATGGAATGACAATGTAATTGAGAGTGCATTCTCCCATAGTCCAAACCCATGGAGTGACAATGTAATTGAGAGTGCATTTTCCCATAGTCAAAACCCTATGGAGCTGACAGGAATACTCAATGGAACAGCTATTGAGTCTATGCAAACTTGTAATGAATATGCTTGGAATATAATTTGGTTTAATATTTCTTATTATCTTTATTACTTGTGAAGTTTAAGTTTATTTGTATCTATAAAAATACAAATAAAAATGCTCAATTAAAAAAATTAAATAGACAACCATACCTAGATGTGCAAGAGGGAACATTTTGGAAAATGGTTGCTAACAAGCTCACTTTTCTAGGCCATAAAATTGTTAAAATAGTTTGGAGAAAATAATTGCAAATTAAGAATAGTATATGATGGAAACATGACTAAATATGTAAATATTCACTACACACAATATATATAAATTTTTGTGCCATTAAAATTCTTCATTTTTGAAAGATATGCATTTTTTAAAAACTGAACCAGTATGCATAGAGGTTTAGACTAATAAATATCTTAAATGGATGAAATAAAAAACAATATTTATATTATAAAATCTTTGATCACAATATCCTTTTGGATGAAATATATTAAAATATTTGTTGTAGTTAAGTAACTTATGCCCATATTTTTTTTATTTAAAGAGATATGCATTTCCCACATGTATAATTTAAAAGCCCAAGCATGTTTTTGAAAGGCCTACATTCAAAAATATGAGACATGCATATAAAATTAGTTGACTATTATTGTCTTGTGTGGATAGACATGTGACACTATTTTGAAACTCTTTGACTACTTACCTTTCCCAAATCGATTTCACTTATTTTGAAAAATTGTAAAAACTTAGAATGTGTGCATTTTAAACTGGTGTCAGCCTTCTTGGATTTTTGTGAAGGCTACTCAGAGTGAAAAACACATATGGAATATAATCTTTCAGTTTAGTAATTTGTCTAGTTAGATTATTAAAATTAATATTTTCTTAAGTACTTAATACCATACTGAGAGCTAAATCACTTACTATAAAAGGCCATTTAAACTTTTAGATTATTAACAAGAGTAAAAACCACACAGAATATGGATATAATATCAATAGATAGTATTAAACTAACTAGTAAATATATTATTAATTATGTATAATGTGCCAGAAACTGTTAGTTCTCACAGGTAATATAGAAAACATATGCTCTACATAAGACACACTACATTCTGTTATTTAGTTCTTAATTCTGTGGACCTTCTGTGAATTTTTTGTTTTGTATTAGTACTTTAACCAAGTGAAAAGATGACAAGCAAAAAAATGTTTGATTATTTATCAAATCCATAAAAATTAAAATATCTGTGAGTAAAGCAAGTAACTACAATAAGCTAAAGCATAAAACAGTGAACTTCTCTATTGGTGCATGTAATATTTGACTTTTATTATAGTTTATTTATTTTAATATTTGACTTTTATTATAGTTTATTTATTTAGTTAAAATAATTTAGTAACCTAGAACAAAGGAACTGTACAGTAGTAGACTCAGTTCAGGAATACTAGACTCAGTAACGGAATTCAAATAGAAAAAATGTTCTGTTATGTGAACTTGTATTTATTAGTAGGAACAGAACATCACACAAGTAAAAGATAAAATCGTTACACTAGGTGTCAAGAGAATGATTAGTAAAATCCTGTCACCATATTGTAGAAACAATGTGTGCATTTCTTCATTACACTAGTCCTTTGTTGAAAAAACTTTAAATAGTTTTACAGAAAAAGGGTAATATTTACCTTTAATACTTACTGATATTACAAACCTTATCCAACTCAGGAGGAGCACAGTAGTCCAACTGATCATTTTTCACAGGAAACATTGAACATATTACATAAATTATTATGTTGACTGTGATATGTCACAGTAGCATAGGTAGAATAGGTAGAGCTTTTGGGATCATATTACTAAGTTTGAGTCATAGCTGGAGACAAACCAGGCCAACTGACTTTTATTTTTTAAGATCAATGGACTTGTACATAGCTTAAAATAGCCACAGAAATCACCAGGAACCCACATCTCAAAAGTTCAAAGAATATCAGGTTATGAAGATCGATATATGGAGAGATATATACATATATTATGTATCTTCATAAAAACCTTGGTGTTTTTCCATATACAGTGAAAATGAACACATTCAATAACATTAACAAAATCGCCATAAATATGCTTTTATATTTATATATCTTTAACTTTTGTGTTAAATATATTGCAAACATATTTCATGTGACTGACATGCCCCAACAAGGCCAGCCTTCTGGAGAAGTGAAGTAGGCAACAGCCTGATATACCTATGTGATGAGACTCAGGGACTGTGGTCTGTTTCTGTCCACCAAGGAATTCAGTTGTTAAAGTTACATTTTCAGTGTTCAAGTGTGCTTCTTTCTGATTGGGTAGGGCTTGTTAAATAATTTTGTTAAATAAATTTGTGTATAACGTCTTCACTAACAGCTAGGTAAAAGCAAGGTGTCAATACTTCTGTCACAGGCCTTGGAGGAGAGTAAGGACTCTCCTTAAGGAGACTAGGAAATTGGACTGAGAGAGAGAGAGAGAGAGAGAGATGTTGAGGATCAATTAGCTTACTTCACATTCTACTAAGGCTGACCTTGGTCTTTGCGACCCCCAGGACTTAGAACGCCATCAATATATGTAAGATGACCTTGCATGGCAACTGTTTGATGTTTAAGAGTATAAACTTACCTACATGTCCATGTTAACCTATTTCACCAACCCGGCAAAATAAATCCTGTGTAGGCAAATTCATACATTCATACATTTATGAGAGACTTCTGTGTGCTCTCAGGACAGCTGTTGAGGCTTAAGAATTTACATTTTTGAATTTTATTTTATCATCTATGTAAAGCTGTCTATAGCATCAAAGTCATTTTCAATATACATTAAACAAAGGAAATGTAACCTCTACCATCATCTTAAGTGTTGAGTCATTAAAATAGGACAATTTGATGGGGGGGCCTTCAGACTAGGGGTACATGTTAATTCAGCCATTTGGATTTAACACTGCTGATGTAAAGTCATCCTTCTTTTCTTTTCTTTTTGATCATTAGCAATGAGTTCAAAAGACATTCCCAACCTTATGCTACTGCTAGCCCTTAATTTCCGTTAACTTTCACGATATTTTTGTATTATATAATTGGTTATGTAATTAGTATATGTTAATTTTATACTAAAAGAGTGTCACAATTTTACTGTTAATAAGGTCAATTTTCTGATCATATCAGTTATTCGTATGAAACTATCTTTCTAAAAATATTTTATGGTATAAAAAATGATGCTGAGAACAATAAAAAATTTAATTGAGAATCCCCTGTGCAGTCTGGACCCCAACCTTGAATATGAGTTTACCTTTGAGTAAAATTGAACATTCATATTTTGTCTTTCTTAACTTAATTGTTTCTGTTTATGTTGTTTCATATATATTTTTTAATATATAAAGTTGCATTTTGGTAGGAATGTCTGTATGACACATCATTTGCAAGCAGAATATGTTGAGATTCTCTGGTTGGATTAAAATGTTCAATAATCAGATAATATTATTCTCATATGGTAAGTCATCAGTGGCAAATGTTTTACTAATTCAGAGGTAGGCCTCTCATAGCTACATAACAGGAATCAAATAAAAAATAATGGTAGACTTTTACTGCAAAATAAGAGTACCAGGATGTGTTTCTGGGTATACTTACAATTATTTTTGAAGGACGGCGATGGTTGGCCTACAGTAGCTCATGGGTATTTTGGTTGATAACCCTAAAAGTAAACATTTAGAGAAATGCAATAAGAATTCTATAAGGTGCTGTCTAGGATAACTATTTATACTGTTCACATATACAACATAACTGCAAATCAATCAGTGATAGCCATAAATGCCACAAGAAAATCTAATTTGTATAAAATTAATTTTTAATAAAAATTAATATAGCAGATATGTCAGTCCTTCAGTTAAGGAAGAAATGAAGAATCAGTTAAATATTATAAATTAATCAACAAAATCCTAAGTTAACTATTGTAAACATTTTTTCACTTTAGATAATTGCAAAAGAGGAGTAGTTAAATAGTACTGGCAGCTGCAAGGTGAAATAAATTTGAAATATCACCATTTCACTAACATTTACTTCAAAGTTGTCATTTGATGATATTTATTTGGGGATGTGAAGGCAAACTTTGACACAAATATTAACCAGCTACATTCTTGTAGTAGGCAAATGAATTAAAAGTTAATGTTTAACATGTTTTAAACATAAAAAACTCAAACACTTAAAACATGACCAAAAGTTTTAAATACAGCAGCTTTCTTAAAATATAAAGCTATGGGAACCCACTCAGAACCCCAGAGATTATTTTAAGTTGAAGACATTTTGAGATTCAACAGATGTAGATAAAAACCTCCTTGGAACTTCTCTTATCTGACTAAATTCACCAACTTCTGGGAAATGAGGCTACCCTGAAGTCCCCTCTCCTGGGGAGCTTGATGTCACAGAAGCTGGAAGACCAGTAAACACCTGGAGAAAGAAACCTCACAAATTCATCTTCTGTCCATTCTTCTGAAAACCCACTTGTCTTTCCTAAAGAACCCTCTTTGTGTTTTTCACAGAAACTGTTGCTTCCTCCTCTCTTGTCCTCACTAAGTGAGATTTGTTGGTTTACTGATTTTCATTGGTGAGTTCCACCATACATTTTCCCCCTCACATTTTCTTCCTTTGACAGCCATTAACTACAAAATTGTGGGGGTGCACCTTTAGGCCTCTATAGGTGCACAAGCTTCACTCACTCTCCACCAAAGCTCCAGTGCCATTGCCTTAACCCATTCTTTTCCCTATCACCCCTTCACACAATTTTTCCCTCTAGTAAAATTTTTAGACTCTGTTTTTTTCACAGTCTAAGAATTATTTTTGCTATAAGCCATTAAACTACAGCCAACGTCTCTGTTGGCTCCTTTATGCCTACAAACAACCTCTTTTCCTGTTAGTCTCTTGAATTCTTTCAGTTTAATTTGCAGTCCATAATCACTTAAGTTTTTCCTCCACTGTAAAGTTAACTGTTACATTCAGGTAAATAAGTAAAAAGGAAAGATATAAAGATTTTTAGAGCTAAGAGAAATACAAAGAAAATGTTAATGACATTATTTGAAGACATTAAAATGTTTCATTAACTGCCCTCCCTGGTGGCGCAGCGGGTTAAAGCACAGCACTAAGAAGCTAAAGCCACTTCCGCATGAGTTCGATCCCCTCCTGCCCCGGAAGTGATCCACATGGCGTGGCAGACCTCTCCTGACCCACCTACTGCTCCCCTCAGCAGTGTACTTTCCCGATCTGCCTGTTCTGTACCCCACTCTGTCTCTGGTGAATCCTCTCATCCTCTGCATCTCTGGCCTGTACCCCAGTTCTGTACGAATAAATAAATAAATCTTTTAAAAAAATGTTTCATTAACTCATAAATATCAGTAAGTTAACATATTTGGGTCACAGTATAAAATATTTGTCATTAATTTTATAACTATTATTTAAATAATTTAATGTAACTACCTTTTTAATCAGATAAGATATAATGTACTATAAGAACAAGTTGTGTATTTATTCCTTATGCAACATATGAAAGTAGTTGTGACTTCAAGCTAGTGAAAAACAGCTTAGGTAAAAACTTTGTTATTTAAATCTGAATTTCAGAAAATACATTTAATGCTATAAATTTGAACCAGCATTTTTTTTCTTTCTTATAGTTCCAAATAACACAGAGGTTTATTGGAATAAATATATGAGAATTTATGCTCACGTTAAACTTCTGTTTTATTAAAATTCTGTTATATTAATCTTCTGTTATAATGAGTTAGTGGGGGATCGATAGTAAATAAAAGTAATTTCTTCATGAAAAGAGATTTAAAAATGCTTCCATCTAATAGGTTTCAGGAAGTAAAATTACAACATCAACAACAACCTTGGAGTAGTGAGACTGCTTGGAAAAGAAGCTGGTGGCCATGTTATTAACCTGTACAGTAACAGTTATACACAGAATTGCAATAAAGCAACTTCAATTCACAGTAATGACCTGTTTTACCTGCTGTAGCTCCCACTTAATTTCACCTAAATATGCAAGTACCTTTGGAGGGTAATAAAACGATTGTGGTCAGAGAACTGTTGCCAATGGAATTACAGCCCCCTAGTGGTTAACTGTGACTATTACAGTCAGAACAGTGAGATCTGTAATGTGATGGTGATTATGCCATGTATTCATAAAAGATTTATTGATTGCACGTTTCCCCTTCGACCAGGGGGTAAGATTGAAATATAATATTTTCTGGTGTTTCTAACATTTTAGTTCAATTTCTAAAATGTTAATTTTGAAAAACTTTGGAATTCTCTGGGTGAAATAAAATCTTTTATCGGTTTCTCTCTTTAGTGTCACTTGCTTCATCCCTCCCCTATGACCACGACATCCTTTATATTAATACTTTTTTCTCACTACTTCTTTGTAAAACCAAGGTTTATTTTTATTTTATTTTTTAAAAGATTATTTATTTATTTATGCATAAAGAACTGAGATACAGGCCAGAGGTGCAGGGGCGGTGAGAGGATTCACCATAGACAAGAGTAGGGAGATGAAGTATACTGCTGAAGGGAGCAGCAGGCGGGTCAGGAGAGGACTGCCGCGCCATTGGGTCATCTCCAGGGTGGGGAACGAACTCATGCTAAAGTGGCTTTAGCTTCTTAGAGCTGTGCTTTAACCCGCTGCACCACGGAGGGCCCACCAAGGTATATTTTAATATCAACATTTTGTCACTTCAAGTTTCTTTCCATTTTACTGAGCTGTTATTTTTAAAATTCCCACATATTTGATAGATTTTTTTTCTCTTTTGTAGGTTAGTGACACTACCTAAAAAGATGCCCCAACCAGTCTCAGTCTACATATTCATCCAAACATACAATTTCCTCTTACAAAAACAGTGTACAGAGTACTTTCTAATTTCACATGTCCAACTCTATTATCTTTGATTCTATTTATAACTGATTTATAAGATGACATTAAAGGAATTTTATGATTGTTTAAGATAGATTTCATGCTATTTTTCCTATAAAATTCTTGCTACTTTGCTTTCAGCTACCCTGAGAAAGGATATTATAAAACAGTAGTTTCAATTCAGAATTGTCAAAAAGAACCTGGTGAAGATTTAATGGCTAAGTCTGCTGCTTTATTTTTCCTTAGTTGAAATAGCAGGGGAAAAACAGGCATTTTAAAGTGGAATGTCTATCAAAGAAATGCCTACTTTACTGTGGCTAAGATTGGATGTTAAAATGTCATATGCAGGTCCCCCCCTGGTGGTACAGCAGGGTAAAGCACAGCACTAAGAAGCTAAAGCCCCTTCAACATGAGTTCCATCCCCACCCTGGAGCTGATCCACAGGGCGCAGCAGACCTTTCCTGATCCACCCTCTTCTCCCCTCAGAAATGTACTTAGTCAGTTGGCCTGTTCTGCTCCCCACTGTCTCTGGTGAATCCTCTCACCGCCCCTGCACCTCTGGCCTGTACCCCAGTTCTGTATGCATAAATAAATAAATCTTTAAAAAAAAAACCATATGCAATACCAAGCAAGATGAATAAATGCTAGCATTACAAAGGAGCTAAGTATATGTCTTTGGATGACATGGATATTCCATATTTTAAAAGTTAAAAACCGTATTTTATTCAGGATTTTATTCAGGAGTTGGACCACATTCCAACTCCATTGTATCCTTTATTGTCTGTCCACTCTGACGTTTTTAGCAATCTGCTTTAATGAAGTATAATTTACATGACATATATATCATGAATGCAGACTTTTATCAGTTTTGATAAAGGCATGCACATCTGCGTAATTGCTGTGACAAGCAGAAATTTTCACTCATCTTGCTATTGTAGCACACCCTCCCAGACTCCAAGCAATCACTTCCTGATTTCTAACACTACAGAATATCTTTGCTAGTTCTACAAGTTCATATAAATGAAAACATACACAATACATTTCTCCAGTTCTACTTCTTTTCTACTTTATTTGAAAATATTTTCTTTTTTTCACTGAGTCTGAAATAAACAATTTAAAGCACATATATAGTCCATTGCCTTAATTTTTTGATTTATTAATTTTAATTTTCTTAGCTTTCTCTTCACATTACCATGGATCCTTTTATAACCTCCATCTTTGTCTAGCACAGTTTGAACTTACCATGCCATGTTAAAGAGAGCAGCGGAGAGGATTATCAGTGGAACTTGAAATAGTGAATCAAAAATCCAAGAGAATATGGCAACCAAAGAAGAAATCACAAAAACAAAAGCACTGCAGAAAGCTTTCAACCACAAAATGATGTATAATCTATCACATCTTCATTTTAGAATAATGCTGAAAAACACAGATATTACTTTCTAGTGTATGAAAGGTATATATAGTTCAGGGGAAATGATGTTAAGATATATGTTAGAGGGTGTTAGTAACATCTATTTATGCATATTATTAGATATCCTGAGCGTTATTGTTTTAGTGGGAAGTACATTAAATAATATGTAGTATTTTACCCCATTTTAGGGTACAAGTTTTTATATTTCTGTTTTATGTATTTTTAAAAATATCTGTTGGCAGCTAAAATATTTATTGGCTAAAAATCCTTATTAATCCTTTTACAATGCTATATCACTATTGTAAAAGAATAAGGTAAAGTCAATCCAAACTAGAGGTAATTTTATTCATTCCTTTTTTTATAATGCTTTGGAAATGCTTTATTTTTGGCCATTCTTGTTGCCTATATTATTTTATACATTGATTCAATAATAAATTTGCAACTATTACATAGAGGACAATTTTTTACTATTCATAATGGATGAAATTTTTGCTGCTATTATTTTGAGGAAGGAATAAATGAATATCATGCTCAATTCCAAACTAATGCGTAAGTGGTTATTGTTAACTATAAAATAAAAAAGTTGGACATTATCTTTTTAAAATATAATTCCTTTAAATATAGCAAAGGTTACTTTTCTTGGTCCTGATATTTTATGTGATAACTGTAAATGAAAGTATAATGGAAATTCTACCACTTTTTTTTTCATAGGGAATGAATTAATCATATTTGAAATACAGCAAACTTTCAGTGCAGTATTTTCATCCCATAAAGATAATTTTTATTTACTCCCCAAATTGGAGTAATTTTATCAAAATACATTTTGTATTAGAAACTTAGAAAAAACAAAATGGCAAGTTGGAATCAACTCCTTCTCAAAGCACTTGGCTCCAAAAGCACGTACACAAATGTTTTTTGTAATAATTACCTCCTTTCGGGAAAGAATAGTCACCTTTGGCAAATTTTAATTGGATAGAATGGGGGGAAGATGAAAGAAATAGACAAGAAAGAAATGAATTAGGACCTATAGCCTGAATATAACCACACATTATATTTGTTTTATTTGCCAAACCCTTCTTAATATTAAAAAAAAAAAAAAGCCCTTCTGGCATTCCCAGGAAATATATCAGCTAAAAGTTGGCAGGTTCTCAGAATAAGTAAATCTATATCTGTTTGCCAAGAGTCAGGGGAAGGGTGCATTGGGCGGGGGGGGAAGTGAAGAGGTTGGAGGGTGATTGCTAATGTGTATAGGATTTCTTTTGAGGATGATAAAAATGCTCTAAAGTGTAGATAGTGATGGTTGTACAATTCTGCAAGTATACTAAAAACCAGCACGTGTATATTTAAAAAAATGGATGAATGGTTTAACATGTAAATTGCATCTCAATAGAACTGTTTTTAAAAGATTCTGGGTTAAATTCACTACTTCATATGAAAAATCAGACCTTCAAATAACTTCAAAGTAGACTGCATTGTTAAAGCTATATTAGGGAATACGTTAATTTCACATAATAATAACAAACATTTGTGCATCAAAGAATCCTGAAAAATAAATCATAGTAATCCAAACGTCTCTGTATGTAAACAGAATGTATCAACATTTTGCATTGATGGGGAGCTGGGAAAAACATTAAAAAAATAAATTTATCATACAAATGGCAAGACAACTAAAGCATTATGTAATTTTTAATGGAGTAAGGTTCATTAAAGGGTCAATTTTATCTGGCCCCTTTTTCACATTAGTAAATATTCAGTTATGTATAATCAGAGCAGTTTGAATTTTTCTATTTCAGGTGACTTAAATCATTTGGTTAACAGCATACCATATATGTCAGTGATTTCTCTCTTGTCAAATCTCTAAGTATCCACTAAGTGATGAAATAAAAGAAATGCTATGCCATCTTTATTATGGCAAAAATGTGTTTCATCTTTCATTTTGTTTTTCTATTCACAGCTGATATTTATGAAAGGCTATTTTGGGGTATACAGTCCTGTAACTTTTTACATAAGCTTGTATCATTCTTTTTATCAGATTTTACCACAACTGACGATTTTCATTTAAAAAAGTTAAAAACTAAAGAATTCAGAACTGAGTTAAAACAGATTCAGAATATAAGATTTTGCTCTAATAGTATTTGAAACTGATTCTTAATATATTCTTAGATAGCAGGGGGATTTGTTTGGTATGCTTTATTTTTATTAAAAACCATCTAGTCATAATACATACTCAACTTGAAGTGATAAACATCATTGGAAAAATCACAGGAAAAAGTCAACACAAGATATATTATCAATGTGAAGTTAGTTATATAACAGGAGAAAACATCTCAGTGTTATAGAAGACATAAAATGGAGTTTCATCAAAGTTGATATTACTATGCTTTTCAGTTGAAATTCATATGCCATGCTTATATATGAGTTATTTAAATAGTGAAACTATATGGCTTACTTATGAAATTACATTAAAATAGAATCATTTATTATGTTTCAAAGATAAAAAGGACAAACGGAATTTCATGAACTATGTAGTCAAAATGTTTCTTGTGTTATGATCACTTTTTCCTTAGTAAATGTGATTTTAGGTGAGTCTACTTGGTTATTTTTCATCAATTAACAGTTACAACATCTGCTCAGTATTGCATATATATTAACCTTATATTTGTAAAGCAATCCTGAATGGTCCAAATTATTATCCTCATTTTAACATGAGAATGTTTAAAATCTAAGTAAGCTTTCTTTGTTTCATGAACAACCTTTAGAACACTTACTATATGGTAAAGTATGCAGCCAAAAATATCAAGCAGTACAAATATAATACTTCTCATAAATAAACACCACCTTGGGCTTTAAGTTTATTTTGCCTTTGCCTTTTCCAAATGCTCTTAATCACAGAGAGCTCTAATTAAAAAGTTTGTTTCATCTGTAAAAAAAAAAAAATGATTCATTTCTTCCATTTTGTTATTTCATTGTTAATTACTATTATTAGAAATGTTTAGCAGACTTTTTCTTTATTTTCATAAAAAATAATTACTCTCTCCCTTTTAAAATGAACTTAGATTGGATCAAGAAGAAAATGGTATATCCATATTTTGGAATATTATTCAGCTATAAGGAAAGATGAAATGTTGCATTTATAGCAAAATGGAAGGAGTCAGAGGGAAGTTTATGTCATAAAATAGGTCATAAGGACAAAATCATCATTGGAAATTTACATAGTAGACAATTCAAAAAATAAAATATAAAAACTAGAGGACATTAGTAAACAAAGTGAGGTTTCTGAGGTTAAGAGAAAAGCGGGAACAAGAAAGGGTCAAAGGGGATATCAGACATTATGTTGGGGGACAAAAATGTGAACTGAGATCTTTGAAAATACACACATTCTTGATTTGTAGAAGGTGGTATGTGATCAGTGTCTATTGACTTGTCTTACGTTTATTTCTTTGAGAACATTGCCAGTATCTAAATGTACTGAGAGCATAATTTGGGCAGGTGAATTTGGCATATTTTTAAAACTTAATTCTATTAATCAAGGTGCTCTGGAGGAAGTACACACATTTTTACTCAGATAGACCTGTGTTTGAGTCCTGGCTCTGCCCCTACAGTTATTTTTTTGGGTATGTGACTATGTTTTTGTGTCTATATTTCCTATTGAACACGTGGTGAAAATTGCATGAGATAACATTTCCTATTTCTCATAGATGCTGTGAATATCACATGAGATAAAAATTAACAATGATGTAAGAAAATAAATAAATTTCATTAAAAAATGTACATTCTCAAATTCCCAAGCTAGGATAAAGTTGGTGCTCAATATTTGCTAATTCCTTTTCCTTTTGTTTTTTTTTTGTCCATGATTTCTTCGTAAGCCACCTTCTACCTCAGAAATTGACTCTGTATTTACCAGACAGGGTAGTAAATATGACTAACAGTATTACTAATACTATATATTAAAATCTCTGATAAAGATTTAATAAATAGAAATTTAAAATCATTGATCAATATATACATTGAGGATTTTCATGGGTTATACATTTTCCTTCTGGATATTACATTTTATAATGCATATTTAAATAAAGTTTAATCATTTAAAATTTGCTTAGAAGATATATAAATGTTTCAATTTGATTTTAAATCAATCCAATATATTCAAGGGACACAGATGAGTGGATAGTGAAGA
This sequence comes from Condylura cristata, assembly GCF_000260355.1. Lineage (NCBI taxonomy): Eukaryota > Metazoa > Chordata > Mammalia > Eulipotyphla > Talpidae > Condylura > Condylura cristata. Next base: position 20,644,745 of record NW_004567120.1, on the reverse strand, counting down.
ATCACAGAATTAAACAGACTTTATTCTATAAAATTCACTTTATTTTTTTTTATATTTTAGAACTAATTTGATTGTTCATGTTATGATTTCATCTTCCATATACTCTGTAGATCGCAGATCCATTGTCCTTAACCACATGAAGGTCATTGGTTTGTTTCCTCATAAAAATGACATAATGGATTAAAGTTGGAATTCTTAAGCTAGTGACTCATGCTTGCATTTGTACATTTTAAGAGATGTAATTTATAGAAAGGAAGCACCCAGGCTTTAACTGTTTTAGACTTCAGTTGTTCCAACAAATTAAGAAATAAAGGTTAACATAAATAAGTGCATATGGCCAGTCATCTAATTCAAACCAAAAAAAAAAAATCCATTACTGTCTTCTGCACAATCCTTTTTTTCTGTTTGCGAATATACATAGGTAATAGGTGTCATATCTCACATACATATACACACACCTTATACTTATATGTCAGTAAAACCCATAGGATTGTAAGTATTCATATACTTGTACTACTAATTATCAAAGCCAGGAATGTAAATGTACTTTCATACATTCTGAATTTATTAAGCATGACATGAATCATCAAGGACAGTAAGATGTAGTCATTTAGTATGCTACATAGCCTTCAAGAAGCAATGGAGCATGGTGGAAAATAACTCAATTTCAGCAGTAGTAGATTGGGGTTTTCTTTACAAGCTTTGCCAATAATGAGCTGTATGACCTGGAATAAGTCAGGGACCCTCTCTAAGCCTTAATTTACTTATCTTTAAAACACAAGCAATATTAAGTCAATTGCAAATGTTATCAGTATACTTTGGTTCTATTATTTTATTAAAATGCTTAGTACTTAATGTTTCATTGTTTTCATAATGTTATCCATGCATTTAGGAGTCATTAATTACTTTACTAATTGTCCTAAAAAATAGCACCCTCCATAAGTAATCTGATAAATATGAATGACTCTTTTCATTTTGTGTACTGCCACTTGCTATTCAGAAATTTGATTTTATCTGAGATTGATTTTATCATCATTTACTTGTAAGATAAGCAACAGTATAATTCTGCTATTTAAGAACTTGATAACAACAAATAATTTCCATGACTTTTACTTGTAAGGATCTCACTGTTTTCATTTACATATTTTAACTAAATTAATCCATTACTGGACATAAAAAGGTGCTCAATTCTTGCTTGCTGATTTTTATTTTAGAGTAAAATAAGAGCAATTGGATTGATCATGGATGGCTCTAGGTTCTTGGAGACGTTTTTAAAATAACAAAATATTACCCATCTAAATATCTCCATGACTCAGTGAAAAAAGTGATTTGGTTACTATCTGGTCAGGCAATATTGAAAAAGATACGTGTGAGATTTTATCTAACTTCATATTCCCTCTTTGGACTTTGGGGTCAAGAGGGTTTCATATCAGCATTTTAATCCTAACAGTCTCTCTTTTTAATCTGCTCTACTCCTTGAAATCCTTGCCAAATTTAATAGTGACCTTTTTCGACCAAATCTTTTATGCACAGTTTATACACCGAGTCCCCAATTGACTCCAACTACTGGAGATTAGAACTAAGCATTATTTCCTCTTCCGGCAGTACTGGGTGAAAAGTCTTGGTCAGAGCAGACTCTTAACCCTGAAGATAATAATGTATAAAGTTGGGGACAAAACTAAGAAAGAGTGCCATTTTGAAGCTTCTGAGGTCCATATGATCTTTAGATATTCTCCCAAAGATAGGAGTAATCAATGCTCAATGCTTAATGTTTAGACCGCTGTTCTTTTCTGCTCCTGATTTCCTCTCTCTCCCTTGGGAAGCTATGCAATCCAGCTTGCTCCAAATTCATTTACCTCCAGGTTTGGCATGTCTCTAGACATCCAAAACCAATCTCCATTATCTTAAATATATTTAACTCAAAGGCTTTTAACTCTTCCCCCACATTACCTAGTTCCTAACTTACTTTATTTCATAGGGAGACATGGAATTCCCTTTGGGAATATTTCCTGTTATTTGTGTTGAAGGAAATCCTAGTCAGATTCAAATTCAATTTCTAGCTCTTCCAGTAATATACTCTTATTTTTTTCTCTTCATTTGTAACGGCACATAGTTTAGTACTTTATTATATAATGTCTTGATTTTATCTTACCACATGAAATGTAAGTTCCTCAATGATAGGAGAAATACCAAACAACAAAATTGATCATGTTCATTAAATATAGGCTCATTGCATGTTCATTAAATACTAGTTTGACAGTTCTGTGATTCTAAGAATAAATACTATATTCTCTGCCATATTTTTGCAAAGATAGGTATAATTAAGCTTAAAAATATATCTATGTGAGATGATGACTTAAATATACATGATTATTCAGCTCGATTTAGAGTAAGTTTGAATAGCATAGGTTAAAATCTAGCTGAACAAAAAACTCTGAATAACTCTTTTGAAATTATTTTATATCAACACAAGTATGTGTATAACTTTAGATTATAAAAGGCAGTAATAAAGGAACTAGATATTATTTGCAGGGGAAAATGATTAGAAATCAAACTAGAGCAGTGAAGGAACTTATGAACAAATTAGTAATGACCTTTCCTTTTCTCCTTCCTATCATCTGTGGTCACCCTCAAAGACTCAAAATCTCTGAATGCAGGTCCACCCTGGTGGCACAGGTGTTAAAGATACAACACTGTCAAGCTATCACTAGCCATGGCATCATGAATTCTATCTCTGGCCAGGGAGGTGACACACATGGCACAGCAGCCCTCTCCTATCTTGCCCACTGCTCCCCTCAGCAGTGTATTTCAGTAGATCCACTTGTTCTGCTCCCCACTCTGTCTTTGGTGAATCATCTAACCCTTTCACTTCTGGCCTACACTTCAGTTCTTGTAGGCATAAATAAATAAATCTTTAAAAAATAGTTCTGAATACAGTGTATTATAATACAAATAACACAAAATACAAAAATACAAACACAATAACCTGAATACTCATAAAAGAAAGGTTCTGAAGTGGAGGGGAAAGAGCTCATGAAATGTAAGTAAAGACTTCAAGATGACTATCTGCCTAGAATTGTTTTTCTTTTGAAATCCTTTGTAAAGTAATGGCTTATTTACCCAAATAACATAAGAATATGTTCAAGAAATAAGAGAATTTATAATCTTGAAGTTCAATCATAAACAGTGATATTCAGCAAGACATTAATGAACTATTTAAAATTTTCCAGTGAAACCTGACTTTGGAGTAAAATAATTCAATAGTGTATTGATATTTTTATGAGAGCTAATAGGGCCACTTTATGATAATTAGAATTTCCTCCTGAAAAAAAGGGATTTTCCCCAATATTTATTGTAAGCGTTGAGTAAGGTAGTAATGCTTGCATTAAATACAAGTATTAGAAAATGTTATTTTAAAACTTATTAAATATGCTTTGTGATCAGGGTTCTCTACAGGAAGTATGAACAGGAATAAGGTTAATGGTTATAAAAGTAAGGAAAGACATAATAAATTGAAGAGCTCTTTTAAAAAATTGGAATGAAAATCAAATTGAGTTTGATTGTCTTTCCAGAAATCATTCTTGCTTAAGTGCAACAGGACAGCTAAACTTGCAGTGCATTCTGCAAAAAGTGACTTGTATTTTTTTTAGCTTTTCATCAAAGTCATGTTGCTCATCAATCAGTCCATAGTTATTTAAACCTTGACTATATGCAAATGAATGTCTGTTCCTTTGTAGAAAAATAAACATTTATCATATATTGTTTTGTCATCCCAGTTATATGACTCTCCTCTGTGTTTGTGTGTGTGTGTGCATGCCTGTGTGCATGCATATATATACATATATATGTATATATATACGTATATATACATAGATATATGAATAATATATAGTTGGTTTCATGTAAATTAATGATCCAATAGAAAAAAGAATACTCAAATTAAAAAGTGATATGATGCATGAAAAACCTTAAACAGCATACGGAAAGCACTGAAATCTAATGTGAACTAAAAGAATAAGTTTAAAAAAAAACTGACAATAGGAAAATGCCAGGCAATGCTCTAAGAGCTACCTAAGTGGTGAAAACAATAATGTATGTTTTCTTTTATGTTTGAAATTCAAATAATAGTATTCTTATGTATATTACTGTAACCTAGATAATTTTTCCTATTGCCAGTAGTATTTGTGTGTTGTACATGCAAAATCATAGCACATTTGAATTTTAAGCATTGCTTCTTGGATTTATAGTCTATATAATGCATTTTGTCTTGCCACTCCCCACTGCCATAAAACAGTGCATTATTCTTTGAATTAAGCATGAGACTGTCTACAGTAATTTTCCAATGTCACCCATTATCTGAAACTCATTACTTCATGACCTGCCTTTGTAGTCTGTTGACAGCTACTTTGGCATCTTACTTACTATTAACCCTACATATGCTCTGCCCAGGAGATGGGTAGTATTATTTTCTACTATAGTGGTGGCAATGGGAGGGTTCAACAATGGGCTTGGGGACATCTCTGAAGTGACCTTAAAATAACTAACCCTAAGATTCTATAACAGCAATAAGAATGAGAAGCAGAACATATTTGAACATTGCACAACATTTTTGCAAAAAATAATTCAGAAGCTGTACTGATGGACTGAACTGAGAATAGATGGAGAACGGTTATCCAATAGTGACTCCAGAGAGAACAAACATAAATTCATTCACATGTGAAAGTAAAAAACTGGGGAGGAGGATAGAATTTTTAAGATTTGTAATAGTATGTGTAGTCATCAATGTGTTGTCTAGCGTGATCCAGAAATAGCCCTTTATTTGATCTCATTGGTTCACTCTGAATCAAGACACACATAAGCTCCACTATGAATATGCAGAAATGTTGGGTACTTATAAATCCAAGCTAAAAATCAAATGAAACAGTGACAAAATGGATATTCAGCAAGGTATTAATGAACTTTCATTTAAAATTCTCCACTGAAAATTGACTTGAGTATCATAAGTTAATATTATATCAGTATTTTTATGAGTGCGAAAAGAGCCACTTAATTTTAATTAGAATTTTCATCTGGAAAAAGATTAGTTCCCAATACTTGGAAGGTGGTGGCAGCATTGCTACTTACCCACATGGGCTGTGCACGTGGGCCAGGGACAGTGTCTGCATGAAATAAAAGTAACAGAAAATGCTATTTTGAAACACACAAGCTATTTCTGGTTTAGGGTCCTGGATATCACAGGAAATAACCATCAAAATAAAAGCTACCTTCCAAAGGGGCAAAAAATAGTCATTATATCAATGATTAGTTTATGGGGCTTATAATTCTATCATACATCATAAAATGTTTTCTATTTGTGTAGAGTTTTAAATTAGATATAGAACCATGATGAGAAGACTACAGAAATAAGTCTACTGAGAAACTATCTCATTTCTGCTTTCTTCAAGCTCATTTTTTTTTCAAGTAAGTGCTAGAGAGATAACATATCCTTTTACTTCCACCAAGAATAAGATTGTTTAACTTCTCTCTGAATTTTAGACAGACATTGGATTGAGTCATATTTGGACTTGTTATCCATTGGGAGTCACTGACTAATCGAAAAGAAAAAAAAATTCTAAAACAATCTACCCACAAACTACAAAGCATCAGTTTTAACAAATTCATGATAGTATCATTCAAAACAATTCATTATAGTACCTGATTTTCCATCACATTCTAAAAGTGAGGCAAATTCACTTGCTGCAGAGACATTTGGAAATTGTTATTTTAAAAAGAAAATTTCTTCCTCGTGCTAGTCTTATAACCCATACCATAAAATGAATGTAGACCTTTGAAGATATTCATCAAAGGTTAAATAACAAGGGGTTCCTTAGCCAGAATGTGACCCTAAAAATTGATCATATTTTTATTAGATATATAGGTTATATAGCAAGAGCTTATTCTTACTCTTGCTTTCTCTCTCTCTCATATGTGTGTGTGTGTGTGTGTGTGTGTGTATTTCACTGGAATATTTCATTGTGAAATGGAAAAATAAAACTATATTATAGGGTTAAATTTTAGTTAAACTAGTTTAAAATATTTGTAAATTTTTAATTGCTATAAAATTTGTTCAGAAAGATTACCTGAATTCATTTCTGAGAAATATGTGGATCTGTCAGCTACCTTGAATACTGGAATTCTCCAATCTTACTCCACTATGTCTAGTAATATACTGTTACTGAATCACAAACCATACTCTTGTGTCATTAAAGTAATAAACAGAAATAATGGACTTGTGGTGTGGTACATAAGGCAAATCACTTATCCTATGTTCTCAACTCACTATGGTTACAGCTAATCTTTACCAGCCCTCCTTTCTATACAATAACATTATATCCATAATTTAATTTCAGCAATCTCTGTAACTCCACTGAACTTCATTCAGGCTTCATGTCCTTCAGTCCTTCAACATTAATAGCACTTCTCCTTTGTACCACTTTTGTATCGGTTGCTTCATCTATCTTATTTTCTCACCACGAAGCACATTAATAATAAATGCACACTCAGTAATAATATCCTCATGTTTACATGCAAATGTGTTTTCATGCAAATGTATTCTATGCAAACACCAGTGGTTACTGTAAGAAAGAAAAATTAGCCAATTCCTAAACAGAGGCAGTATTTTAATGCTAAACAGCGTGGCCTCTGGAATCAAAACTGCCTGGTTTCAAAATTCGTTCTGGTCATTCAGTTTGAGGTTATCAAACATCTTGGTCATGCCTCAGTTTTTCCTTCTGCAAACCTTCATTCTTCCCATGCTCAGCTAACCTTTACTGCATAGAGATTCAGGCTGCCCCAAGGTGCTTTGAAAAAAATCTGTTTTCTACTTCTTATATTGTTCTGTCCATTTTCAGAAATTTACTCTATTATCCACCAATGATCCTTTTGTTCTTATAGCACCTGGACTTGAATAATGAGAAACAAGTTTAAGAATTTAGGGCAGAAAACTGCCAGTTGTTGGTTACCTATGTACTCTCAATCTTTTTTCACATGCCAAAAGAAATACTGATAGAGCAGAATGGTTGGCAATATGAGGACCAGGTTCATGTAAATATTTAATGGTGGATGAATTAATAGTAAAGTTTGATTCTTTTAATAACTAATTTGGAATCTATTGGTGATACTAGCCTCTAGCATAGGGTCCAATTTTCAGTATAAGGAAGACCAACAGAAGTTTCTATATGGAAGGGAAGAAACCAGGGGTGGGGATGGAGGATCATGTAAGACATTGCAGAAAAATAATACTATATCATGGATAAGAACTCTAAGTTACAGAAGAAAATTGAATCTGGTGCACAAGTGGAGAAGTTTAGAGGAAAGCAAGAATATTTCTTTTTCTGATGCAAATGCAAAAAGAGTCAAACTAGGGTTCTAAGAGGAGCTCTATCTCTCTTCTAGAGATAGCAGAGAGATAAATTAATAAAGATAATGTCTTCTTTTATATTCCTCTTTAGTTTCTGTTTTCTCTGTGCAGTGTAAAGTAAGATAGCCAAAATTAGGGGATACTAGAATAGCATAAAGAATTTGAAAAACGTGGCCAAAGTGGGTAATATGTGCCTGTGAATATAGGAAAGGGAGTTGACATGAAATATTTGCATGCCAAAGAATTGTGGAGCTGTATTCAAGGCCCATCTGAGATTGGAGATTATAAATACAAGTCTTGCTAATTTCTCCACCAATGTTAAACAATCAGAGTAGAAAATAAGCACTATTTACAATAGGTAAGCTATGGAAACAAACCAGATGCCCCAAAATAGATGGCTGGATCAAAAAGATGTGGTATATATATTCACAATGGAATATTACTCAGCAATAAAAAGATAAACTCATGCCATTTGCAGCAACATGGATGGAGCCAGAAGGGAAAATGCTCAGTGAAATTAGCCAGAAAGAAAAATACTGGATGGTTTCACTCTTAGGAGGAATGTAGTGGATCAAATAAGGGATCAGGGGGAAAATAAAAAATAATTATAATTACATAAATATCAAAATTAACAGACAACTATAAACTGGAGACATTCTGTGGGGGTGGGGTGGGGGAGGGGAACAGGACCAAAACAGGGGTGGGAAGGGCACAAGGAACAATGGTGATGGTACATGGGTGAACTGGTGGTAGGAACTTCATGGGGGGCTACACCTGAGATGAAAAAGCACACATTGTACAAAAATGAAAAATGATGTTAAAAATATATAATAATAATAAATAAAATATATAAAAATAAATATAAATGCTAAAAAATAAAATCATGGAGATAAAATGTGGGCACAATGGTAGGCCAATGAGGATTGTGGTGCTGGGTGATGATGAAAAACACATAATTTGCATGGGGTCAGATGAGCAAGAAAATAAAATGAAGCCCAAGAGGTGGGATGGTGGGGGGGGGGGCAAGCAGGCATTATAACTAAAAGCTGCTAGAAGGATCCAAGAAATCTTAAGTTTGAGCAGAGAGAAGCAGAAGTGTTTGCAGGCAGTGGTTGAATACCATTATATGAGGTTAGTATTTCTGAAGTCAAATTTTTAGAAATTGATACATTTCAGGTGTGACCATTGGCCTGAAGCTGAGGACAATGGAAAAGATGAGTTGAAGTAATTAAAAGGCAAGACATTTTTGGCAATCTTTATAGGTAGCGAAGTCTCCAGAGAATGACAATATTAAAAATAGCCAGTAAGAAGGAGCCCAGTGCCAAAAGCTTCAATGATGTAGATAGTGGAGACAAAAAAGCAGTGTTGTTTTGGAGTAAGTTTCAATAAATGATTGTTTAAATAAAAGAGGACAAGCTACATTGTAGTGTGTTTAAATTTAAAACAATGATGTTAGGAGTTTCACTTATTAACTTTGAGCCCTTATATGTGGAACAGTAAGATTCATGGAGTGGAGAAGAGTGTAATAATTAATTCCCCTCTACTGGAGAGATTAATCAGGAACTAGAGAAGCTTCTCCCTTGGAGAAATACAAATTTTACTTAAAGCAGAGATGGAGAAAGTATTCTGTCCATCAGTGTTTCTGCACTTACAGAGATGGTCTAGGCCTTCACTGTCCAATAGATGCCCAGTAAGCCACATGGTGCTATTGAGTAGATGAAATATTTGCTGTGAAATGAGGATCTCAATTTGTAATTTCATTCAATTTTGATAAATTTAAATTTTAATAGTCACATGTGGCTGGTGGCTGTTGTATAGAATAATGTATTTCTAAAGGGTTTTACAGAGCTATTTATCAATTTGCACTTAGTTATTACAGGTAGTGATAAAATGTTCACTCTCTAATTTGGATTTGTATTTAATGATAAAAATTAGAAAAGGAAATTCCTGAATGATGAATTTCAAATACCATGGGAAAACCATGAAGGCCATTACTTTGGAGAGCAAAAGCTCTTCCTAATCTTCTCCAATTGGACCATGTAAGTTGTCATCTATGAGCAAACTTAACCTTAAATAATAATACTGACCTTATTTAATGCCAGCTACACCTACAATATTATGAGAAACATGTATCTCAGTAAACTGCAGGTGGCATACTCTTAGCCACAGCTGAAAGAAGGATGGAACAGATGAAGTACAGAGGATGGACACAGGGAGGGAAAAAATATAAGATTACAGCTCATTCACATCTCATTTGAAATTCTGCTTTCATTATATCATGTACACATTAAAATGTCAGAAATGACTGCCAAAGAGATGTTGCACATACACATTAGTGTTAAATCTGCTAGTGATTGGCTAAATAAATTGTATAGCTCCAACCTCTTGGTTAATCTCAATGCTACTGTATAGAATGGAGATTACTAGGTTGTTTTGTAGCAGTAATCTCAGCATATGAGGAAACCTAAAGATATTTTGAAGAACAGCAGTGATTAAGTGATCAATTAATGAAACAGTTATTATGTTAGTGTTTGGTGATTTCTTTCTGAGGTTCAATGGTGTACAGGTTGTATATAAGAACATAAATCTCCTAGAATGGTGACAAATAAGTAAATAATAAACATGGCATTGTACAGTAGCAATTTTTAAAATTTCTTAATACCCATGTGTTTCATAACATTCAGGTGGAGGTAATATATTACTAGGTAGCATGTTAATAAACATCACCATATACAATAATAGAATATTTCATTAATTCCAACTTATGGTCAATTTTTTCTATTTTCTTATGACTGTCTAGGCAGTTAATGATATATGATTTACTATTTCTTCACTAGACAATACAAAGCTTTGCCAAATACTGTACTAAAATCATCGTAATACAAGTGCCATATATGATCATTTCATAAGGTATTCCACTGCAATAAAAATGAGGGCATAAAAGTTTCTTTAATGACACTGGCCAAATATTTTGGGGTTTTTTGGAGTCATTATAACTTGAGATTTATTTGCGAATGGACTCAGCCATCAGCAGCCTTCTTCAATCTCAGAACTCGAACAATTTAGTAAGAGTAGCTAAAATACTTAATGTTGATTACTGATAACCACTCCATCAAATTTTGGCTAAATAAATGTGTTTCACTTAGTTGGGGAGGAGTGATTTTCTCTTGAAGGAAGTAAACAGAACAGTAAAATAATTGAGGTTTCATATTATTGTTTAGATATAGGCATTTATCAGATAAATGCAGAAATAGATCCCCCAAATTAAATTCCAAGCTGTAGTGATAATTTTGTAAACACAACAGGATTTTAGAATTTACTTTCTGGAGAAGAAATCTACTGTCTCAAAGCTGCTATGAATGGCCTGCCCATGTTGCTTAAACCCACAGTGGATTAAGCCAATATTTTATCAGAGATGTTAGGCTTTTTCAATTTTACTTTCACTGCTACAAGGATAAATATGTTCTTCCCATGTAATTTTCAAAGCACAAAGAAATATTTATTACAATGCCTTAATCTATAAAAATACCTTAAGAATGAGGGGGAAAATCCAATGGTACTAATAAAATGGGTTCATAGGTTTGCTATAAAGATCGTGTGAAATAATGCATATATGTAATGCTCCTGGAGCCACATCTGACATCCATCTTCCCATTAATTCATACTGCACCAAAGCCAGTCATGTTATTATCTGAAAAAAATCATCACCACCATCCATGACAGCTTTAGATATAGATACCACAAGAAAGCATAGAAAAGATTAATAAACCTCTCTAGATTATCCAGATAGAAAACACTGTCAGTGTTGGCTCAAACACCCCAAATCCTACCTTGACATTGTAATCACAAACCTTATCCACCTTCCGAATTTCAGGACTTGCGTTGGGCTTGTTGCTGTAAATGATAAAAGCTATTAGGAAAGAAATCGTGCGGATGAAACAAATATTTTATTTCCTTCCCAGGAGGATCAGAAGGCCATATTGAGAGAATTGAAGATTTTGTTAAACATTCTTACAACCTACCTCCCCAAAATAAAAAAAAAAATTAATTCACCCCCACCCGTGGGTGACTCCCAAAGATCAACTTATGTGATGTCAAGAAAATAAACTCTTCAGAAAGAATGATATTCATTGTGACAAATACAGCAAAAGAAATGTAATGATCATGGTAGAAATACTTTTTCCTGTGGGGCATGTCAGGTGGCTTTTCTCATTGCATCTATATATCTGTAGACACTAACAGTTAACACTTTGTATCTACGGAGTTCACAATTTTAATGTCAGAATGGCTGATATGTAGGTGAATTTTGTAAGCAAATACTCCAACTCTGGAACCCAGATGGATGTTGTTTCACACTGTGTGTGTGAAATCACAAATGCCTGCAAATTAAGGGGGCTCAGAGACTAACTGCTAAAACCCAAACATGTCCGTCTATGGCGCCTGTTAGCCTAAGTAAAAGGTATGTGGGGAGGGTCATAAGCCTTTACTGGCTCATCAGTTAGACTAATCTTTGGATGGACATGTGATGGCAAGTATTAATGTGGAAGCTGCACCTTACTGGCAGTCACTGTCGACCAAATAGATATTCTCTTAAGTGCACAACGTTGCCCACTGAATTTGAGTGGAGAGCTCCGTCCCTTGAAAGAAAGGGGTCTCAAACACAATGTAAAATACTTGTCACCTCATATCTCACTACCCAAGAGGAAGCAAAAGACAAAGGTCACGACGCAGAAAATAAATAGACACACAGACACGTTTTGCAATGACGAACTTTATGTGGCGTCAGGAGATGCAACCTGTTCTCATGTTTAGTAATTCCGAGGTACGCTGTAATTAGGACTGCTTGTCAGGTTAGACTGAGTAAAGGAAACTGAATAAGAGGCAGCACTGGAGACTTTTCCGCAATCCTTTTCAAAATAAGAACTGTCACCAAGTGACTCAGGTTAAGCAAATAAAAAGGCTCGCTATACGCCCTTACACTCTCTTAAACTTACGTGATCATCAGCAGCGCTGTTCAAATTCAGCCAACAGCTGTTAGACCAAAATACAGATCCACCGTGTTTCTCTCCCCAGATTTACCGGTACTGAGACCCTCTGAAAATGAGGGTTCTCACTGTCCCAAGCCTTTCGCCCCTTCCCACTTGTCTGAAAAGCGGATTTCTTAAGAAAACGTAGCCCGCATCACACCGCCCCCCCCCTCGCCCCGCGCCATTCAGTGCATCTTCCACTCTGTGCACCTTTTCCCAACGACACCCTCGTTCAGTCTCCTTCCTCCAAGCCCTCACTTCCTGAAGACCCTACCCCGCCTTGCCTTTCCCTGCTTCCCCGGAACGGTGCTCTGGATACCCCCGCCTCCGCCCAGAGCCTTCATCTAATTCCCCGCTTCCCAACCTCCTTTGACACATCGGTGTCCCTCCTAAGGAACCTAAGCTCCCTCGGCTTTCTTACCAGAGACACCAGAGTCCCCGAGATCTGAGCGTTCACAGCCCCTCTCTATTCCCTCCGCCCTCCCACCCCCAACCACCCGGTCGGGCCAGTGCGGTCCTGCAAGCTGCAACCATCCGGGACCTCTTCCCGCTCCCCGCCCCGTTCCCAGCCTAAACCATTAGGGTCTAGGCTCGCAATGCCGCCCGGGGCTCCAACTTACCACAAGCGTCCGGGAGGAAGACAACGCAGCGGTCGCCGCGGCGGCAGCTAGACGAGAAACGGACTCGGCTGCAATCGCCCAGCGGAGCCCGCGGCAGTCGGTGCGCTGCGCTGCGCTGCGCGCCGCAACCTCGCGCCTCGGCGGAGGGAGGGACGGAGGGAGCTCGGCGCGATCGCAAGCGCCGGCCAGTCGACCTCCTGCGGGCGACCGTGCGCTCCCGAACTGGTTTGGCTTGTCTTGCTCCGCTATCTCACTCTAGCTTAGTAACTGACCACCTCCAGCATCTCTGCGCTATTCGCGTCTTCTTTCTTCTTCGTTGGCCCCTAACTAACTACACTATTCTAAACGGACGAAGGCCATCACGCGAGCGCCACGACGATCTCGACGACTCCGACGACAACGGTGTCCAAGAAAAGGGAAGAAAAGTTCATATGCAGTCGGCAGGTAAGGGGCAGGCAGCCATGGAGCAGCCTAGGTGGTGAGCTAGCTGCTCCATAGGCTGGATGGGAAGATCGGTGCACCCGAGGAAGTAGCGTCCTCGGCGAGCACCGGAGAGCCTACCCCGCGCTGGCAAAGCTGCACCGCGCTCTTGGGCCAAACCCGGGATGAGGGGCGGAGCCACGAGTGGCCAATCAGTGTTCAGCGTTATGCCGCTTCCCCCTGCGGCACACTCCCCCCCTCCTCTGCCCCCGCCAGTTTGGACCAGTCTCTTAGTATCTCTAGAGCCTGCTAGCAGGAGGTGAGAGACCCCAAAGTGGTGATGGCCATGGTGACTAAATTGAATCGTGACGGACCCTGAGTTAGTGGGGAAGGGGTTGTTGGAGTCAAGAATGCACCCTTAAAGATTCAAGCACTATCTCTCCTCACACACACAATTGTTACACACATACACACGTACACACACACACATCCTTGAGCATCTCAGTTCAACAAACACCTCTCAAGCCTTGCAAGTCTCACCGAAATTTGAAACTCACTACGAGCGTCTCAGCCACATTCTCCAACGGAAGCACCCGAGGCATGTCCAGTCGCAAACATATTTAGCGCCCAAGTGTCATGGCCCTCTTAGGAGGCCTGTTTCCCCACTCTTCTCCCCGGCCGCAAATGCAGAGACGGGAGAAGGAAAAGTCCTTGCCTCTTCTGTCCCCAAGAATGAGTTTCATTCTTGACCTTGGAAACCCTCCCCCACCCCAAATGCTTAGAGAGATAAGCCAAAGGCCCCTACTTCGGGGTTCGGAGAATGAGCCACAAGGATTTGTCTAGCATGGAGCCTGGAGTCCACAGCCAGTTTGTTGCCCAGCCGCTGAGATGGCCACCAAGGTGTGGTCAAGGCAGCAGGACAACAGGTAAACCACAAAAAGCTCCCTTAAGGCAAGTAACAGGATGCCCAGATGCAGCCAGGTACCAGAGCTCTTTTCCACAGGCTCCGGGTGTTCTGGGCAGGTACCCGCGGGGTCCTGGCCGCAGGCCGGAAGGGAGGTCCTGGCTCTTAGGCTGAGACACCTCGAGAGCATCCAAGTCAACCTTAGTAGTGACGAGGGTTCCACTGAAAAGAGGACCAGAACAGATTTCCTCAAAAAGGGAATCGGGAGGGGGCGAGGAGACCAAGTGTCTGCTGCACTGTAGGGATGGCCACGGATGGGAGAAGTGGAGACTTACTTCGGTGGGTCTGAGGTAGCTGAACCTGTCAAGCGCCAGTTGGGTTACTTGGGGTGCGACAGCAGAGCGACGATTTTTTTTTTTTTTTTTTGCAAGGGGCTACATGGAATGCGTGCTGTCTTGGAGCATCCAGACTTGGAGCTGAGGAGGAAAGGGAAGAGCCAGCGTTTCCGGAAACTAAGTTTGCCTCAGTAGCCCCAAAGTTAGGGGTGGGAAAGGAGTTGGGCGCAGTAACAAGGATCCTGACCCCTGTTTATTCTGAATCACTTGCTTCTGTGCCTCAGTTTTCTGATCTATGGAAGAAACTGTTCGTTCTGCTCCAGTAGAGGCATTTGGGAATCCTCGGAATCCCTCCGTCCCCACTAAATCAGACACATCGCAAGATTCTGAGATTTAATTTGGCAGTGAACATACTGTCCACACCCAAGTTCTGTTTCGCAAAGCAAAAACCCATCGCAGTTTTCTTGAAGCATCTGTTGAATGCTACTGTACGATGCCACACAGGTGGCGGGGCCAGCGAGGCCAAGTCCGCGGACGCCACGACACTCGCATCTTTAGAAAAGCTTTGTTAGAGAACAGGAGTTGATAAATATCAAAGAGAAAACGCAGGTCTTCTCTTTTAAGTAATTAAGCACTCATCTTAAAAAAAAAAATACGGCAAGTGTTCCCTCTATCCCCGTGAGCGTGGAATGCTTTGTCTGGGCTTTTCTGGGAGGACTTCTATTTATTTTGTCGCAGACTAAGACATTGGTTTTGCTTTAAAAAAAAAAATGTAGATCTAAATTCCCGTGATATATTCGCTAAGGCGTAAAGGACCGCCGAGCCGAAAGCCAGCGACAGCGACAGCCGCAACCAGGGACCTCTTCACACTCCAGTTCCCGGGGGAACCGTAGTAGAGCCGCTAGGCACTAAATGACGACGAGGATGCCTCTTACCCTTATTTACATGGTCATTCCATAGCTCGCTCTTTAGGTTCTTCTCTCCTCCCCGAGAAATGCAAGGTGCGAAAGGGACCCTCGGCGGAGCCCACCCCAGGGATGGGGGAGGTTATTGAGGCGGCACAAAGTTAGCTAACCCCGCGGCGGGCCGTAGCGCGCCTGGGCTTGGGGATTCCGGGACACACAGGCAGGCAAGTTCGCCTTAGAGCGGCGCTCGCTGAGCGGCCTGGAGCTGGTAAGACTGAGCCGGAACCCAGGGATGGAGTCAGGCTGGGGTGCTGGGTTCAACGCAGAGTGCCAGCTCCTCTTTCCTGTCCCTGGCGGCTCACACCGTGTCTTCGGCTTCTCTAGGCAGCGGCCTGTCCGAGTCCGGGGTGATTCAACCAGACGCTGGAGGTTTTGGCAACATTAGCCCTGGGAGTGTAGGAGAAAGAAATTTAGGGCGCAAATTTAGGGAAACAAACTGCAAACAAGCACCTATGGGCGCACTTCGTCGTCGCCAGAGAAGTTTTCTCAAACCCTTGCCTAAAGTGTCCTGGGGAATCAGCTGAGGGTTTTCACGGCTTTCCTTAGCCTTCCTTAGGTCCTGGAAGTTGTTCCTGAAAGAAAAAAAAAAGAGCCCCCCCCCCCCACAACTCACATACCTACCTCACCTTTACAAATACACTGATTGCAGCATTTATAAAGGAATCAAAGATTTGTGTTAAGTAGAATTCTTCATTAGTTAAGATTTGGGGGACTTTCTTATAAATAATAGTAACCTATTCAAAAAGTTGACTACTATACTGATTAGTATTTCCCCTCCTGACCAGAGACCCTCACAGGAGCCAAAATAATTATAGAGGATGATTGATTTAATAATGAATGAATGAGTTTCAGGGAAGTACTCCAACGCGCGTGCGCACACACGCACATACATACATATATACACGTATAGATATACACATATGTACATATATATTTGGGGGGGCAGGGAAATGAAGCAGCTACACAAACTTCTACCAGGAGTTCCCCACACTCTCCCTACATCCCCCATCACTGCCACCTTGTTTTCCTGGGCATATAAATGCAAGTTATTTTGGTAATCCTTTCATCCATATTTTATTCAGTTTTAATGCAAATCCTGCTAGCAAGAGATTTCAGGGGAGGGCTTCTGTAATTATAAAACTGTATCAAATATAATTTTCTGCATTTCATATTTTTGATAAACTGGACAGATTCAGGATTGTTCATGAGGTGTGATATATCACCATATAAACTTTTACTGTATTTCACACAACAAATTTCTCTTAAGTTTCTTCAAGCAGACTCATTAATAGGGAAAAAAATTCTGAAATACAGATGGTACATTATACACGAAGTCTTTTCAAAGTTGATAGGATTATTTTTCATGAAAAAACAAAGCAGTTGAACTCTATGTGCTGTGTAGGAAGGCAGGGGGCAGTCTCTGATCATGCCGGTCTTTGAATGCAGCTTCTTTTTGGAAATAATCTCTGTTGTACTGAAAAACATATACTCTGGGGTAGAGAGAGAAATGGCAAGCCTTTCAGGGGGATTTCAAAGGTTCCATTTACAATTTTTTCCTATTTCTAAAAATAAAAAAGGATATCTAGATTAAAACTCTGTGCTTATTTTTTGAAACAAAAATTATTGAACTAATCTAATTGCATCTGGCATTCTAGTAGTTGTGGCATCTAGTAATCAAAGATAATTGTTTCAAAACAATAGAATAAACATATAAGTTTGAGAAGGGAGGGACCTAGACTCTGGCAGATTCACCAAAGAGGAGAAAGAACTAAAAGCTACTTAGATATCAGCTCTTCAGAAAAACATGCATTGTCATGAAGCGCATTTTATGTTATGGGTATGAATATCACTCTTGTAGCGCAGGAGAAGAATGACAATTATGGCCTTTGTTTAAATTAATCTGAGGTTATAAGGCTGGTGCTTCTTTTTCATTCTTAGCTCCAGACTCCACTGCTCCAGCACCAGCAATCTTGTTACATTTACATCACATTCGGACAATGATCTCTTCTCCACATTTCTTTAGAGTTAGGATTTTTACTACACAACATATGCTGCTTTGAGAGTAATGTGCTTAGCTTTCCTGGTCTAGAAATCAATCTTAATATTATTTCAAATGAGGTACGACATTTTGCATTGTTACCTAATTTTATCTTTCTTTTTGTAAGAACTGTCTTGTATACCAAATTTTAAGTATCTCAGAGGGCAAGAATTTACTCATACTGTTTTCTTCATCTCCTTTTTTCCCATCTGCTCTCCTACTGGGCACAAAAATACAAACAATAGTGAAAACTATTAGTTGTTGATACAAAAGAAGCTAGATGAAAGAAAGGTGAAGAAAAGGAAGATTATTAAAACCTGAACTTCTAGGCCCTCCCTGTTGGTGCAACAGGTTAGGTTGCAGCACTGTAGGCTAGCCGCAGCTGTTTCAGTGCGGGATTGATCCCTGGCCCCAGATGTGATTCACAGGGCGCGGCAGACCTCTCCTGTCTGGCCCGCTGCTCCCCTCAGCAGTGTATTTTGTCAGTCTCACTGTTCTGCTCCCCACTCTTTCTCTGGGTAATCCTCTCACTGTTCCTGCATCTGTGGCTTGTACCCAGTTCTGTATGCATAAATAAATAAATCTTTAAAATATAAAATAAAACCTGAACTTCTCAATGACCCAAAAATGTATATAGAAGGTATTGTACCAAGTAGGGTTATTTTGCAAAACGATCATAACAGTTTGAGATGAAGCTTAATAAGAATATGAGATGCTGACCTTTGGTTACCAAACCTTTCTGTTCAAATTTCACTCATGGCAAAAAACATTTGGTGGCTTTTAGGTGGCATCAGGATCAAGTCCTTGTTGTGATAGCATTGACAAAAAACCTAATTTTTTTTTGCTTTTGCAAAAAGAGTCAGGAGGCAATTGGACTCCATTTGGTGTTTCCAGGCACATAAGAATGAAAGTTGGAGCTTGGAGTTCATTCAGAAGAATGTCAAGGTCAGTAGGGGGCCTTGAGTCATGATATATGATGAAATATGGGTTTCTATCCTCTGGAAGATAAGATTCTTGGATACATGCTAGCTGACTTCAAACATTTGCAGGGTTTTCTTATGGGAAAGGTATTTAATTTGTTTCCCAAGGTAGGAAATAAGCTCTTATTTGTATTTGTTCCCAGTGAATGGCATAGAGTCTGACACCACTTTAGCAGTCAATAAATACTCATTTACTTAGACATTTATGAGCAGAAGAGAATGAAACTAGAATTAATGGTGAAGCCTACAGATTCTGGTTTTGTAGGGGATTTTTAATATTCAACTGCTCAAAGGTGGAATGAGTTATTTTCAGGGGTAGTAAGTTCTCTAATTTTGTACTGTTCAATCCTATAGATGCTAAGTAGTCATGTCGTGGGGATATTACACAGGAGAGCTAGACATGAGGGATGGTCGCTAACAAATGACATGTAAAGATCTTTCCAGAAACAGAAAGAAAAATACTGGATGGTTTAGCTCATATCAGGAGTAAAATGGACCAGGCGAGAAAATAATAAGAATAATGAACAGCCATATACCAGAGACATTTTGTAGGGGTGGAGTGGGGAATGGAATAAAAAACGGGGGTTGGGGGGAGGGAAGTGCACGGGACTATGGTGATGGCACACGGGTGACTTGGTGATGGGAAACCCGAGGGGATTACAATTGAGATGAAAAAAAAAATTAAAAACAATGGTTTGAAGGTTCAAGAGTAGAAGCTACTCAAATCATCCAGCCATCAGATTGTAGTGGTTTGGGCCACAGGACCAGTGAGTGGATATTGTAGTAGTAGTCAGAATTGCATCATGTTTTGAAAGGATAGCCAGTGGAGTTTGTGAAAATATCATGTAAGAGAAAGGAAGTTTTTATTTTTTGTTGATTTTTAAATTATCTGTTTCATGTGGCATTGCCAAATAACATATTATATTATAGTATCATATAAGTTTTAGGTGACTTTTGTTGACTTCCATGCATCTTTCTTTCTATGTATCTTCATGCCCATACAAATAAATATACATACTCTCTAAAAAAAAAATCTTTCCCATCCTAAATCTTATGGAATCTATACATGCTGTCTTAATCTAGTTTTATGGGATAAAAAAGAACATTGAGCTCTCTGAAAAAACAAAGACCAGGGAAGTTAAGAAGAGCAGACCTGCCATAGATTCAGCTTTGCTGCAGGAAAAAAGCACTCCTTACGAAGTCTACAAGGCACTTTTGCTGAGACTCGTACAGTTGCTAAGTATGACTTCCATGGAAAATAAGCCTTAGGAAATTTATTATCATGAAAAAAGTATTATGTCAGGGTACTACCATTCTCCCTAATTTAGAAGTTAAATGAAGCAAATTAAGTCATTACAAATGTTAAGGTTTAATTAAAAGGCCAAAATTAAATCGAATGTTACTATATGAACTCGATAAACACAAATTTCATGTTCACTTTAAACAAAAAGAATTAGATTTTGATTAACCTCTAGTCTCTAGTAATATTTTTGCCTAAGATTCTTGAGATTTGTAGAAAGAAAATGTTCATTAAGAATTGACACAGAGAACAATTGAAGCACAAGTGAAAATAATGTTTTTGACAGCTTCTTTTGTTTCCTTACTAATCATTTTTTGTGACTGTACAAGCTGGTGAGAATTTCAGTCTATCTACCATACTGAAGAAATGTTTGAACTAAATTCTGATTATATTGTTGGTTAATGTGAGAAGTGCTACATGGGAGTGAACTGTAACTTGTAGAACATTTCAGTTAAGGAATATTGGATAATTTAATAACCTGTTTTTGTTTATTTGACTTCATTCATTCTTGTCCCAAGAGTTACTGTTCGTTATAGGTTCAGTACTGACAGATTCAATTCAAAAAAGAATAACTTAACGTTCAAAAATATATTCTGGAACTCAGTAAATAATTTGTCATTAGATAAAGCTGTGTTTCAAGTGAAGCCATTTTTTCCCTATGATATAAATTTAAACTTAGTTCAGAAAGCTGTTGTTTTGTGATTTGCCTGAAGCTGTACATCAGGTAGACATATATGGTAACTTGAATACACATGGAAACCAAGTCCATATCTCAAAGGTAGAACAAAGCTCTGTAAGGTAAAATTTTTAATTCTAAAGTGGGAAAAATCTTGAATTTATAGGTTTTCTTTGAATTTTCTTAACACAGTATTTTTAAAAAACATAAATTTTCCTCTTTGAGTATATTCATTAGAACAACATATGAATAATTAATTCTACATCTCACCATAAGATGCCTTCTAATAGAAACATCTCCAATATAAAGTTTTAAGCAGCCATATATTTCATTACAGAACTCACACAGCTATGATATTTTTATTCTGCTTGATATCTAGATCATCCCCAGTGAACAACATAATCAACTGAGTTGAACAAATCCATTTGGACAGTGTCTTATAAACTCTGTATCATATGTTGCAATTTTCCTATGGAATCTAATTTGCCATAGACTGGCTAACACTTTACATATGCCATCCGCTGAAAGACACCAATTTAATATAGCAGAAACAACCCCAATATTAATACCATACACTATTACTACCACCTCCGCCAATTTCATCATTTCTATCATCATCATTGAGAAGCTGGCCAAGAAGAATTATTTAGTTGGATAATAAACACTAAGAGTTTGCTTACTGATGGGAACTACCTTCCTTTACCCCATCCCTGCCCTTATCAAACTTTGCTTTTTTGTCTTCTTTCATCATGACATATTTATGTTTAATTAAGAACTGCATAATTTCACTATCCATGTGATTCTACCACCCAGCACACACACACACACACACACACACAAAATTTGCTGATCAGTTTAACAACTTCTGGTAGATTAATATAAATAAAGGAGAGGGAAAAGATACTGTTCTACTATCAGTAACCTTTTTACTATGCTTATTTAAGAAACAATGTTTACTTCAGGCTAACATTACATAAAAGAAATGCACATTTTCTTAACTGTTCACCAACAAACTTGAAGGATTGATTCACCACTTATTTCAAAATCTAGAACAACACAAGTTTATTTGAGATGATGGTTTCAAAGCATGCTATGAAGAATATCCTCCTTTTCAAGACTAAAGAAAAAATCTTAAAATATTGTATTGCCCAATGTGTTACATGTTTTTATTTATAGAGACATATACAAATCCTTTATTCTGCCCAAATAGAACGTAATGTACCAATGTACATTCTCAGCAACAGTGCTTAAGGGTTTCTCTTTCTCCACATCCTTTCTTAGACTGGTTGTTAAAGCCATTGTCCCAGGTATGGCATGGTGTCTCATTGGGATTTTGATTTACATTTTTCAAAATTTTTCTTTTTTTTTTTGAGGTAACTTTGGTTTACAACACGGTGTATTAGAAGTTCAGAGTCTCCCCCTTAGGTGTTGTTAACACATTTTATTCAGCACCAAGACATGCATAGCCCACAGCCATAATCCATTAATAGTATCGCTTTTTGATATTTTGTTAAGAAGCTATGCTACAGGCCCTCCCTGGTGGTGCAGCGGGTTAAAGCACAGCACTAAGAAGCTAAAGCCACTTCAGCATGAGTTTCATCCCCGCCCCCCGGAGGTGACCCACATGGTGCGACAGACCTCTCCTGACCCATCCACTGCTCCCCTCAGCAGTGTACTTCTTCAATTGGCCTGTTCTGCTCCCCAATCTGTCTCTGGTGAATCCTGTTGCTGCTCCTGCACCTCTGGCCTATACCCCAGTTCTGTATGAATAAATAAATAAATCTTAAAAAAATAAAAAATAATCTATGCTGCATTGTTTCCAATTTTTGTACATATTAAAGAGATTTAACAGTATGTTTGATGATAAAAGTTTTACAATTCTAATACTTTGGGAAATTGAGTGCAAACATATGACCCTATAAATACACTAGAGTTAACAACAGAAAATGTCTTGTTTGTGGCATTTATCATTAAGATGTCAAGAATTTTCTTCCATTTGTTATATCTCCTTATCTGGGGCTTTAGTAGAAAGTCTTTAAATTTGAAGGTTTTAAAAACTATGATGTTACTACACATGATTTGGAAATGTGTAGAGTTCTAGTATGTATATAATCTCTTATGAAACCAATAAAGCCAAGAAACCTTTAACTTAAGAGAAAATGAACACCAAATGATTTAGTTATCAAATTCAAAATTAATATATAAATTGACCAACAGTTTTTGTCTTGTTTATGCCAGTGTTCTATTCTGTTTAGAACAGAAAAGAGGCTTTAAAAAAGTATAATATTGGATTTATTTAAAAAATCACCTCTGTACTGTTGCACAATTCAGTCTTCTCCTTAAGCAATTTTCAAATGCTTGACTTCTTACATTGTTGCAAAGTCTGAATTCTGACTGCTTTTCTAAGGATGCAAAAATATATACCATGTGATGCAAAATATGATGATTATGGAGAGACTTAGATCAGGTAGCAGACTGAAATGCAATCAAAGTAGACTTAACCTTATTATAGTTGGAATGCAATCTATTACTTTCTTAAGAACTATAAACTCCCAAAGTTGCTAAAATGATGAAATTAAATTATCCCTCCCATTTTTTTTTCTGGCAGTTGTGCTAATGATTACTGGTACACTGGCTTCAAAATGTATACTGGGAACTGGATTGTGTAATGTTTCATAAATGCAATAATTCCTGGGAATAGAAAAGACCTTGCTTGCATTTTTCCATCATTAAAAAAGAGGAAGTTTTATGATTTTTTTTCTTCTTTTGAAAATTTGTTTTACATTCAAGTTAGAATTGTTAGTCTTGACAATAGTCTCTGGAGCAGAATCCACTAACTGATATTAGTGCTTTGTTTGCTCTTCAGGGCAAACAAATGGCTATAGGGTTCTATGTCTCTTTGTCACTTGAAGTCAGCTCTACACAAGGGACAGCAGCAATGTTCCATTTTCATTCTATTCACTGGTGCATGAAATGTATAATTAATTTTTCAAAATTTGATAGTAGAGGTTATTAGGAAAAAAGTTGTTTTAGGGCATTGTTGTCAACCAATATGACAGTATAAGCTATCATTAACATGATATTCCCATATAAAAAGGTGGATAAAATCTGGTACAATGACAGATTTGAATTAAATAAGAATTGAATGGAGCCTGGTGGCACAATGGGTTAAGTCTCAGCACTATTGAGCTATTTCCAGCCACTGCAGCATGGCTTGGATCCCCGGCCAGGTTACTAGGCCACATGGTGCAGCAGACCTCTCCTGTCTTGACCATTGCTCCCCTCAGCAATGAGTTACAGTGGATCTTTGGGTTCTGCTCCCAACTCTGTCTCTGGTGAGCCCTCTCACCAACTCCCTGAGCCTCTGGCCTGTACCTCAGTTTCTTGTATGCATAAATAGAGGCAAATCTTTAAAAACAATAATAAAATAAATAAATTAAAATTGAACATACGTCAATTTCCTTGTTTGCCTTATTGTGACTTAGACCTCTATGATTTAGTGAATATTCTCAGATGTAGAACATTTAGCAGAAAATAATTATAGAAAAATATATGGCTGTTTCTTCAAAAGCTCTAAAAGCTTGCCATTCCTGATGTCTCAATGATCACCTTTTCACCGAATAACCAGTTATTATAGAAATTAAAGCTGACCAAATTTAATAATAAGTCAATCATGTGTTATACATTAAAAAGGATGAATCAGATTGGTGCTTTAAAGGAAGGGAAAACTGAATCTCCATGTCTACATAATCAGTGCCAACCACATTTAGTTAAACACCTCTAAGGAGGAGGAGTAAAATGTCAATGTCTGTGCTGTATTTTCAAGTTAAAATGTGTGACTGTCTTAATTTGAGATTGATTTGAAGAAATAGAAATTCCAATTTGAAATTTGAAATGGTTTCTCTTGATTCAGTCTTCTGTTTATTATTCCACTCGCTGCTACCTTTCTTAAACTTTATGATTTCCCTTACTTCAGTAATGTCTTTTCTGGGCGATTTATGTATTTCTGTCTCCCCCCACCCCGCAGCTTTAGATTTGAACTTAGAAAGAAAGAGGTAAGTAATACGAGCTCTGTAGACCACCTGGGGCAATGTTAATTCATTCTTAGTCAATAAAAGTTAGGTTCTCTAGAGTCTGCCTTTTTCTCTTATATCTCTCTTCTCTCTACTCCCCCAGCCCTCCTAATAATGACAGGGAAAGAAAGTAAAGCAACTCGCTTTTTTATTTTACATAATTTAACATGTGAACAATTAGACCAAGATCATTTGTAGCTCACTTCGACTTTACTTTTAAAAATGCCTTTGTGTAAATGTTTTAAAGTACTTGAGAAGTTTATTGAAACTATCCTGTCTTTTAATTTATAAAACATAATCAGAACTTTTCTTTTTAAACAAGTGATCCATTTTAGTTTTTTTTCCCCAAGTGGGGAAGTAATTCAAATGGGATTTTTTCCCCCTATAACTCTCAAACATGCTTTTTAATTTTTTAATACCAATTTAAGATACAAAACACAAATCATAAATTTCACCCTCTTTAAGAGTGTTAATTCAGTAATTAAAAAATATATATTCATGGAGTTGTGAAACCATTATCACTGTCCAATTTTGACTTCCAAGGTTTAAAAGCCAACTTACAGGTGACGTAAATTTTAGAAGCTTTCATAAGGACAGCTTATCTTAGTAATTGTGTTTTCTTTTTAATACTCATGATCACCTTAAAATATTGAGCTATCATGAGTAATATCATATTTTCTAAACTATAGACTAGTCTTTTTCAAATCTGGAGAGAAAATTGGTCTTTTTGGGTATTAAGCTTCAATATGACCTTTAATAATGTTCAACTATTGAAAACTACTTGCTTTGTGGATGGAAATATAATAAGTATTTGAGAATAAATAGGAATTTAGAGCTCTCACTAACCCTAAAGCTTAAAAATATGGCTTGTGGTCACCTGTTACATCAATCAACAATCTGCATCTAGTCCCACTGTGGTTTATCTGTTTCCATTGGAATGACACTGAGCTAATTTTGCAAATACCAGCTTGACAGAGTAGAAACAGTAGACATCAGCTGTCAATCATTAGTATCATAGATTTGTAGGACAATTTTGAAGGATTCAGAAGTGCAGTTAAACAGTACTCTTTTCATAATAGTAGGTGCTACTGCTATGAGCTGTGTTAGTCTGGTCACTTGATGTGACAGAATTCAGGAGTCTTTTTCTTAGTCTATACCTAGAAACATTCTTTAAAGGGTAGACTACTGGCATATCCATATGAGCATGTTACTAAAATATTCTATTCATAGCTAATATTTTTGTGTGAGTTGGTATGGAATACGTTAGATGGATGACCACTTACAAAAAATCTCATCATAACAGCGGGAAGTGGAGTATTAAACAACACCACCAAGCTAACTGGGGTATAGTATGGTTGGTAAAACAGTTTAAAAGAGCCATGATAATAATTGCAATATTGTAGCAGCATGTGCCAGACTCTTTGCATGCCTGATAACATTTAAATATATGGTCCTACAAGGTAGCCATTACTATCCTCATTTTCTGGGTAAGGAAACCAAAGACTAGCATTTTTTACTTGACAATGACCACCCAGGAAGAACCAGATTATGGACACAGGTCTAACTTATTCCAGGTTCATCACTCTTTAGATACTTTTTAAAAAAAAGATTTATTTCTTTATGCATACAGAGCTGAGGTACAGGCCAGAGGTACAGGGGGCAGTGAGAGGATTCTCCAGAGACAGATTAGGTCGACTAGCGAAGTACACTGCTGAGTCTGCCGCACCATGTGTGTCACCTCCGGCACGGGGATGGAACTCATGCTGAAGTGGCTTTAGCTTCTTAGTTCTGTGCTTTAACCGGATGCACCAGCAAGGAAGGCCCTACTCTTTAGAGACTTTAAAGTAACTGAGTCCTAAAACTGAAGTTGAGTAAAGATTTAATAATCATTTTCACAGCCTTGTGTTTCTTTGGTGGGGTTTTCTGGTTTTGTTCATGATTCTCCTCTACTCCCCACACATTTAGGATATCATAAATTTATGTAGCAAATAAGTTCATCTCATATTTTCTTTAAAATTGTGGGTGGTGTATGTATTTACCTTCTGTGTGATCTTTTGGTTCTTGGGGAATTTTCTTGAGAAACATTTTTACTTTGTTCACCAGGTGTACTATAGTTCAGGTTATTTATAACACTCATATCAATTAAATTTAAGAATAAATAAAGTCATTACATTTGAAATAAGTTATTTATAAGATTTAGTTTCCTATGTCTATTGTCCTTAAGAGTTTATGTAATTAAGTGTTTGAAAGTGGCAAGCATTAGCTAACCATGACCAAATAACTGTATTTTCTTGGGGGAAATGCTGTTAGATACGTTCAGAAGATAGGCATATTTTTACTTCAACTTAATTAGTCAGGATAAGCAATAGGGAATGGTTTATATTTGTCCAGAAATATTTTCTCCTTCATTTCTAGCTCCTTTTATTTCCCATCCTTGAAATCACTGGGTGTAAGGATGAGCAAGCACAAATAGACATCGTTGATAGACCGGCAGAAATGATGTTTACTTATTAGAGTTGTATAAAAATGATTACAATTTCTCAGCTCCTCATTTGAAACACACAGATCTCTGCCACCAATAAATTCTATAGTTGGAGTGTCTGGTGGCTAATATTGCAGCTAGGAATACAAATAGCTATTTTTTTTAATACTACCCACTTCATTTGTGGTCCGCACGGATTAAAATTACTTTTGTATAATTTGTCCATATTTATTTAGTCATTTTAAGATTCATGTAACATCATTTCAAGGACAGTGCTTTAAGCCTTTAATGCTGAGAATTCTGAATCCTCTTGCAGATGAAAAAATATCACGATGAATCGAGTTTATATTTTCATACTTTAAATTCATAACTATTGACAAGTTCATAAATCAGTCAACATCTCAAAGGTGTATTCAACAAGTAAAATTTGAAGATTTTGCCGTTAACTAAAATTAGACACCTGTTTTCCATTTGCACTAAGAATAATTCAGGTAGAAGGAACAATACTTTACGCATGGAGGATGTATGTAGACTAATATTGGCAAAATCTTTCTATCAGCTTAGTAAGATGCTAGAACATGTTATCAGGAGAGTTGTTCATAATCTATGCCAGAGATTTTTAAAGAAGTCAGTGGTGTTCTGGGAATGCGTTAAGTGAAGTTTTCAATTCAAAACAAAAAGAAGTGAATAATAATTCTGCAGTCTTTTTCAGCCCTATAATTCTGTGCACATTTTGTTATAATAAATATCTTCCTTAATTGCAGTATGTCATCATCAGAAGTGGGAAATGTTGTATTTCAGGACAGCAAATGCATTAGCCTATACAGTTATTTGAACAAACCAACACTGCATAATTAGGAGTCCACTTTGAGTAAGGAATGTTTAACTCCAGGTGTGTAATCTGAACTCTTCACAGGACATTTTTACTAGGATACATGCACGACTTATAGACACCTCACAACCTGAAAAGACCTTTCAGTGTCAAAATCATTTTATTGACAAATGATTTGTCAAATCAATTGTTCATCTTGAGTTGTTTCTTTTGCCACCCAACAAGTGGCCTGAGAGAAAGATGAGTCATACATGACATCACCCATCCTAATTGCCCTTATCCTCACCTGAAATTTTCAATTGGTTTATAAACTCTACCTCAGAAATCTGTCAACTCAATCATTTCCTCTTTATCTTCTCCTGTTTTTTTCAAATGGTCTGCTTGATTGGATCATATTCCTCCTGTGTGGAATTTTCTTCTTTGTTTGTCACGCTAGTCATTTTCAAATATATTCTTTATTATTACAAACCTTCCTCACTCTTTCTTTTTCTATGCTCATGTGACCCCAGCCCATGGTCACAGCCTCTATTGTACAATATGGCATCGTATTGCCATCATCACTTCTCTTTCTCACTAGACTGAACTGCAGGGGATACAGCAACAGTCAATATATTGACAATTTTTTGTTAGTCTTCAATGCCTTGACAGATCTAAAGCTAACTGAGGTCTAGAAAGCTTATTCATATTATTATAGACCAAGTACAATTGTGCATGAGTCGGATGGGGCTGCATTTTCTATACTCTGAGATTTGAATGTAGCTGGGCTTTCTTTAAGTTTCATGTTAACATTTACCCTTGTACAAATTGTCAGCCTGGAGAACAAATTGGCATGAACGGTAACAATAACTCTAGATGTAAAACAGTAAATCAGGTTGGTTTGTCCATCACAGTACTGGGCTCTGGTATTAGACATGACTCACTGAAGACTACTCTATGTCCTGAAAGCTGGGCATTGAATTATCCTAAAAGACTTGTCAAAAATTCTAAGTTAGCAACATTGTAGAATGTTTCAATCAAATCTCACAATGGTGTACAGATAAGGAAATTCTTTAACATAAAGATCTATTTGAAATTATTTTTATTGAGGTACAAGCACAAAATTGTAACATGCAAAAAGTGATCATTTGATCAGTGTAAACATTGTGAAAGGATTTCTGCCATTGAGTTAATATCTGGACGCCACTTGATTTATATAAGGAAACATAGGTCATTTTCACTCACTTAATTCTTATTTGAAGTTCTTTCACATTTTCTTATGTAATTTTTCCTTAAATCTGAAACTAATTAATTTCCACTGTTGCAAGTTCTGACTGTTTTAATCTGCTTCATAAGCTCACTTAAAACTCCATACTCTTTTTTTTTGATGAAACTTTTCTCCCATTTTAACAGTGTTGAAGTTTTTTTAATATAGTTTTTGAAGTTTTCCCGCTGAGTTAGCTCTTTCTAAAAACTTTCCCAGTATGATAATAACCTGGAAAGGAGTAAATAAGAAGCTTAAGGTAAGCAAAGATGAATTTAAAATATCTCCAATAACAGTAAGCAAACAGCTGCCACATAAAGAAGCGTTACTAGGAAAAGTGAATTTTGCTTTCTTAATTAAAACTAGAGTGAAAAGTAGCCTTCTAGGTTGAAAAAATTTATCAGGCAATTTAACTTTTAGGTAAAAACATGTTCCTAATTGAAAAACTAAGAAAATTATAATGCCTTTGTTTGCATTCATCACAGAAAACGTTCCCTGAATCTCTATTCTTCCTATGCTATTTCAATTCTGACAACAAAGATTCTGGAGAAATTCTTTTGAAGCAGCACATCCTAACTTTATTGGATATAGTTTTATATAACTAGGGGGGAAAGTAGCCCAATATTTTATTATTTCTTCCTCATAATAATTGCATGTTTTTTTTCTTTTTTTCCCCAAATTATGTTTATTAAAGTAAGTTTACACTTTTGTATCTGCTCTGGGGTAATAGCTTCAAGCCTCCACGAATGTGTACTTTCGCACCCTGCCCACCACCAAGGCCTCCCAATTCTCCCCCATGTTCTGTTGGGCCCCTTTCCTCCCCCTCTCCACCTCAACACCTCCCCCTGTTCCCTTTAGCTTTGCAATCAGCGGTTAAGAGTTTATTATTGCGGCCCTTCCTGGTGGTGCAGCGGGTTAAAACACAGCACTGAGAAGCTAAAGCCACTTCCTCAAGAGTAGGATCCCTCCTGCCCCGGAAGTGATTCATATGGCGTGGCAGACCTCTGCTTGCTCTCCCGCTGTGTACTTTGGTGATCTGCCTGTTCTGCTCCCCGCTCTGTCTCTGGTGAAGCCTCTCACCGCCCCTGCACCTCTGGACTGTACCCCAGTTTTGTATGCACAAATAAATAAATCTAAAGAAAAGAGTTTATTATTGGTTTGAATTAGACTGACCTTTTGTTGTTTCCTTAAATTCCACATATGCTTTTTTTTAAGTGAGAAAGAAAGCACTTGATGCTTTTATTTGCACATTTATTACTAAAATCATGGAATATCAGCATGAGACTTTTATTCATGCAAAGAAAGCATGTTCATATTGATTAGTGTTAGCATCATATAGACTGAACAAATTTTTCTAAACTCTGAGTATAAGCAAAGCCAATTTGTTTCTAATTGAAATGTCTGTAAATATTTTAGTAGTGAAAATATTAAAGAGTAATGTCTACTTTTATTTTTATCTTATTTAAAACATCTTGCCTTATTTGTAGTTTACTTTGTGTCTTTTATATTATATTTTTCTTTTTTCCCAAGTTCATGAACACATCATTGGGAAATTGAATTTAAAGACTATTCTTTTCATAAAGCACTTTTCATTATTTTCCTGGCAGTTCCAATATGAAATGTGAACTTATGTAATGCTAAAATATCAGAACAGAACCTGTTACCCCATCCCTCAGAACATGATTGGAGGACTTTTATCTTTATTTTTCTTTAATTGACATTAAATAGGCAAGTCTATTTATCACAGGCATTTTCTACTGTATGGGAAAAATAGTTATCCTGTGGGAGTGACAGATGATTTTAAGACTGTAACTTTAATCATTACTTCTTTTGTCACTAGGTATGAAGACCTCATTAGATAATGGTGGTGCTTTTCATGACATTTCAATCTTTTGTCAACTTTTCTATGATAATAACTTCATATCAAATAATTCAAGTTTATTAACTGCATGCATTTACTGGAAGTTAACACTTCCCTTGAAAGGAAACTTTTGCAATTACATTTCAAATTTTGATTTAAAGTGGGGTTCACTGTACTGGTATTTTTGTCAAATGCTTTTTAAAAAATAATTTTTATTGAATTAACATTGCATTATCACATTATGTAAATTTAAGTTGTCATCATTATAAATCAATATCTACATTTACTAGATAAACTTAACACTGAAGATTCAATTCTGTCCTTAAGATTTACTTTACCTATTCTTAGGATCAAAACATTTTCTGGTAAATTACTTGAAACTATAGTTCATGATTTCCATATTGCTGATTTTTCACAGACCAGTTTTATAAGTTTGTGGATGCCTTGTTTATAATTGGATGACTACATATGCAAATAAAAACAAATCCTTCTACATGCATGGATATGGTGCTATATTTTAGTTTTTTAAATTACTTATTACATCTTTCACCACTTTTCTCAATTCTCCATCCCTCTCCCAAACACACATTGTAATATACATAATTATAGTCACTCTCAAATCTGAAACTGTTAACATTTCCAGATTTCACTCTCTCTAGATAATGAGTATCTTTCATACCCCAGAGTAAATTTACTGTAGGTAATTTTAGAATGTTTAAGTGGTCCAGTTAAATTTTTAAAGAAGGCTGTTAATACAAATTATTTCCACTACTAGGTATTTTTTATGTAGTAGAGATGTGAGTTCTAAATGGGTAAAACAGTAATCCTTTTAACAGGACTCCAAATAACTTAATTCTAAATAAATTTAATTATGCTTTTTTTTTGAAGAAAGAATTTTAGTAAAGGGATTTTTTTTCCTCTGAACATGTGGAGTAAATTTATATTTAACATTATCTAAACCTCTTAGAGCCATATAAGTCTAGCAGCAATCAAAAATACAGCTTTTACCTACCAAGTGAGAACAGAAAGCGAAGTTAAATCAATGGTTGCCTAGTGTTTGGTGTAGGTAATGAGATAGTAGCTGTAGTATGAGATTATGGATAGAGGTTAGGGAATGCTTGAAATGTGTTCTGAAAATGGGTATAGGTTTCTAGTGGGAAGACCGAGCAGAGGAAGGCATTCCAATTTAGTGTAATGGTGCAAATGGGCATACTGACCAAGTCACAAGGATAGAATGGAATGCTGGCTTGACTGGAACAAGGACTTCTTATATGAGCAAGGAGTGGGTAGACAGGCACTTAAGTCTGATTATGCTTCAGAAAAATTAATCTTGGGTGCTCCCTGGTGGTGCAGCAGGTTAAAGCACAAAACTGCTAGATTACTGCAGCCACTTCAGTTCGAGTTCGATCCTCGCCTGGGAGGTATCCCATATGGCACAGCAGACTTCTCCTACCCTGCCTGCTGCTCCCCTCAGCAGTGTACTTCATTGATCTGCCTGTTCTCCCCACTCTGTCCCTGGTGAATCCTCTCACCACCCCTGCACCTCTGACTTATAATGCATGAATAAATAAACAAATATTTATAAAAAAAGAAAGATTAATCTTACAGTATTTTATGCAATAAGCAAGAAATGAAGAGTGAAGATGAAAGGATCAGCCATTTAGAATACTTTGTATTTGTTTTGGAAACATATGACACTGCAGGAATTGGGTGGTAAGATGTAATTGTAATTAAATATGTGGTATTGACTGTCTTAAAAACAGTCCTGGGAAATCAGGAAAACTAATGATATTATCTAAATTATTATTTAAATTAAAGTATAATTGGCATACACATTACCTTAGGATTAGATGGACAATGAGTTGACATTGTGTAAATTGTGAAATGATTATTACAATAAATCTATTTAGCCATTTTCTAAGTAATTTTCAAACTTGTAGTACCATTTTAATCATTTTGATGATAATGCCCAGGCTGTATATTCTATTTCCTTTGCTTATTTATTTTATAACAAAAGTTGGTGCCTCTTCATCCCTTTCACCCATTTTGCTCACCCATCAACCTACTTGCAGCCACCACTGTTTTCGTCCTCTATAATTTTAGTTTTGTTGAGTTTTTTAGATTCCCCAAATATAAGTCAAATAATACAGTATGTATCTCTATCTCATTTAGTTAACATAATGACTTCAAGTTCCATACAGATTCCTTCTTTTTCATGACTGAATAGTATATATTACATCTTCTTCATCCATTCACCCACCAATGAACACTAGATACTTAAGTTGTTTCTATCTCCTGCTATTGTAAATAATGGTGGTCAACGAACACTGGAGTGCATATATCTTTTCAAATTAATATTCATTTGCTTCAAGTGAATATGCAGATGTGGAACTGCTGGATCATATAACAGTCTTATGTTCAATATTTTGTGAGAAACCTCCATAATTTACATTCCCACCCAAAGTGAGTGATTGTTCCCTTTTTTCCACATCCTTGCCAACACTTGTTTCTTGTCTTTTGATAATTACAGCTGTTCTGACAGAAAAGAAATATTAGTTCATTGTGATTTTGATTTGCATTTCCCTAATGAGTTGTGATGTTGAAAATCTTTTAATGTGCCTATTCATCTTATCTATTCATCGGCATAGAGTTCTGCCCGATTTTTAATCAGGTTTTATTTGTATGTATTATTTGTATATTTTAGATATGAACCATTTATCATATATAATTTTCAAACATTTTTTCCCATTTAGTAGGTTGTCTTTTGTTCTTGTTAATGTTTTCCTTAGCT
This sequence comes from Condylura cristata, assembly GCF_000260355.1. Classification (NCBI taxonomy): domain Eukaryota; kingdom Metazoa; phylum Chordata; class Mammalia; order Eulipotyphla; family Talpidae; genus Condylura; species Condylura cristata. The sequence goes on along the minus strand of NW_004567120.1, from coordinate 20,610,802 downwards.
GTGCAAAAGCATTTTAGTTTGATGTAGTGCCATTTGTTTAATTTTGCTCATTTTGCCCTTGTCTTTGGCATGAAATCCAGAAAAAACTTCACTAAGACCAAATTCATGGAGCTTATGTTTTCTAGAAATTTTAAGTTTTCAGGCTTAAAATGTCTTTACCTCTGCTACCATTGTTGGTGTGGTACTTTTATCCCTTGCTTTGGCATGAATTGTTCAGCCCATTGTTAGATCATTTTCAGGGCGTGGTCCTCCATTTGGTACGTCTTTGAGAGCTCAGGCGCTTTCTATAGCACCATATTGACCATATCTAGTGATATATTTCATGCTGTGCTTTTGACCGCAACACTGTGTTTAAGAATGTGGACACTGGGCCCTCCCTGGTTTCCCAGTGGGTTAAAGCACTGCACTAAGAAGCTTAAGCCAATTCCGCATGAGTTCGATTCCTGCCTGCCCCGGAGGAGATCCACATGGCGTGGCAGACCTTTCCTGACCTGCCCGCTGCCCCCCTCAGCTGTGTACTTCGTCCATCTGCCTGTTCTGCTCTCCACTCTGTTCCTGGTGAATCCTCTCACCCTCCGCATCTCTGGCCTGTACCCCTGTTCTGTATGAATAAATAAATCTTAAAAAAAAAAAAAAAAAGAATCTGGACACTGCCTGATTTCAACCTTCCCTATCTCAGTATGCTCAATATAAAGTGTGGTCTGTGCGGAGGCTGAGTTTATTAAGTCCTTGTGAAAATTAACTGAATCAATATGCATTGTGTTCTTAGATGGAAGTCTTGTATAGTATAGAAGGAGTGATTGGTAAAATTACGGCGTCACTGACAGAAATAAGAATGGTCTAAAAGGCCCTTCCCCGTGTGACTTTTAAGTGAGACTGTGAGCCAGCATATTTCATAAAGCTTTGTAGTTGTAAGATACCCACAAAATATGGTCTGTTCAATTATCTATTAATCAGTAGTAATGCAGAGGACCCAATTTTCTTAGCATTTCAGGAAAATTAAATTATTTAACTTGATCAATAAATCATGCTTCCTGTTACATCATTAAACATCTTGCACCATACTGAGGAATAACTGTAAGTGTGACTGTAGGTAACCTTTATGAGTGAAGGACATCCGGATAAAAACAATTCCAAGGCAATGTGCCATGTTCTGAATCAGGCTTGGCATATATGACTCTAGGAAGGCAATTTTCTTCAGTTTATGTGAGGCCTGTTGATATTATTGCAGTTTATTTGCCTGTAGAGTAAATTTACATTGCCAAAAGATAAGTTTGACACTTTCATTTGTACTGACACAGACAATGAATATACAATTTTTTGTTCTGCTTCACCTAGTCTCCTTGATGCAAAGTCGCTCACTAAAGGAGGTTTTTTTTTTTTTTTTTTTTCCTTAATCAATTTTCTACCTGCAAAAAAGCCTACTGAGCCAGTGGGAGTTTTCTACCCTGAGAACAGATTTATACCCACCAGGTTTTCATGATGCTGTATGCTTTGCAAGTATGTTGGCATAAATTAAGGAAAAAATTTAAGGATTGCCCAAATAACCAGTCTTCTAAGTCTGGAAACCAGAATGGCTGCTGCTGAAGTCACATCATCAAAAATTAATTTCACACATAAAGGCAGAAAGTGCATAGAATTACTGTTTTAAGTACTTGGATTAAGGCCAGTTTTTTATTTTATAATGATGTTAGAACTCTATATATTTTGCTTACCCATCTTCTGTTTTCATACATTAAAACAAAATTCAGAGATCAATACTGAGATCAAGATTGACTTTCAAAAACAGATTATTTCATTTAGAAAATCTCAGAGATACATCTGAATCTAAAATATGAAAGGGGCTACATGTAAGAGAAACCAGTAGTACCTCCTGAAGCATTTAGTCTTCAAGACACCACCTATTTTCATGTAATATGTTTTTTGATATACATCTTATTCTCAGCTTATCAGGGAATGTTCCTCAGCATTTCATGCTGCATAAATGTCAGTCAAAAATGCTTTAGAAAATGCTCATTCATCCAGAAACATATATGTTTGTGCCAAATTTGGCAAATTTTTAGTATTAACTAGAGACAGCTATTGTGATGAATTAAATTTATTCTAAGAGTGTTGTATTTAGACTACTACTAAGGATAAGACATTTCCTGAAAAGCCAAGATAATGTTGGTGCTTCCATCCATCCTCAACTTTGCTTTAGCTCTAAAAGCAATTATGTAGGCTAGTGCATTAAGTAAAACCCAATGTGTTCTTGTAGATACAGGGATTTTTGTGGTGGAGTTATTTGCTGTTAACATATAGAAATAGTCTAATTTTAAGCTACAATTTTTTTAAGGAAAGAGAATATTCAAATAATGGGAGAATGTTCACAATGCTGTATTTTATATTATACGTTTGCTAACACTACTTAAAAGGAATTTATTTTAAGGCACTCTCAGAACTTCCATTATAACACCCATGATTTAGCAGAGATTGAATGCTTGGTTAATGATTGTGACCTAACTCTGCAATTATGTAAGTGTGTACACAGAGCTTCCCATTATTAAGAAAGATAATAGTCGACAGTCAAGCCATGAAGGCTTGTATACTAACCCTCCATTAGCACATGGAGGCATAATATGTAGGGACACTCTCAAGTTGGTCCTGAAGTCACAAATACTTTGCACAAATATTTACATTCCAGTTGTATTCACTCCTGGCTTCTGCTTATTTTTTAATCTAATTTTATTGCCTCAGGAGGAGATCTCCATGATCTGGGACTGAAGGGAATAAAACTCAAGTTTTGATGTATAGAGTTTTTTTTTTTTAACAATGCTATTGTAAAACAGAAGTGCATTGCTGTCACTTTACAACCTTCTCAGGAGGTAACCCTAAAGCTAAATTGGAATGAATAAACCTCTAAATTGGAAGAGAGTCAAAGTTCAGTATTTACTGGAACATCTGGTTTGCTTGAAGGGCAAAATGGTCAGAAGAATGGATCTATGCTAATTCATGGACAATAATAGCTATAAAATGACCATATGATCAGGAACTTAGGGAAAAGATAGATTATTGATGATGAGAAATTTGGGAAAGAGAAATTTGAATGACTCTCTTAGAATGGTCTCAAATGTATTTGTGTCCTGTGTGAATTCTTATCAAAGGCACTTACTCCAGAGGTGATTTGTAATAATCAGGTAGACAAAATGACCTAATGTAGTGGATGTCAGTTACTTTCTACACTCAGCTGTTAACAAAGATTATTCAAAATAGCTCGTGGAAAATATGGTCCTGGCGTCAAGGATAGAGATTTTACATATACCCAGTTATGTAGACTTTCCTTCCTAAGATATATCTGACTAACATCACAGTCCGTCTATACCACTGTCCAATTCTGAGCTCATTCTGTATCTTGGAGGGTCTCAGAGCTGTGTTCATTGATATGGAAAAATATTTTGGAATGTGGAGTTTTCCTCATTGTTTAATACGCTTCTGATGGCCTCACTGTCCTTGAACTTAAGGCATACCCTCGTAACCACCATGATTTGCCATAGTGCCTTATTTCTGCATAAACTTATGAATCTGTAGTAAAAGCATGGGTGCTATATGGGGTGATATTCCAGATCTCCTAAGAGTTTTATCATTCAGAATGTTATTTTTAAATATCTAGCTCAAGTCTTCAGTTTTCTCACCTACTTTTCCAATTTCCATGCTTCATGTTTTTGCTCAAGCAATTTCATCTGTTTTAACTGTTTTTATTCTTTATCAAATTTCTTGTAACTTGTGAGATCCACCCCAAGCACCACACTTGTTCTTTTGATTCCCTTTGAAACTTTGTTCCTACCTTTCTTGATACTTAATTTTTTTTTTGCCTTTGCACTTGTTATTTCATCTGTGACTTCAAATTTACTATTAAAAATCCTTAATGCCTTTGTTTTTTTTTTATTTAAAAGAAACAAAAAATAGTTAGAGATACCCATTAACATGACTCAAACATGACTCAAACCCCCTTAACCTTTTAAGTCACCTGCCATCTTTATTTCTGGTAACCTCATTGATGCTTAATTTAATGGATTACTTTTGTTGTAGTCATTTGTTTTATTACCTTATTGATGATTATGTAAGAGCAATATCCTAAGCTTCCTTACTTGTCCTTTTGCCCTCATATCCCATAAGAACTCTATATATCCTTAATTTAATTTTATCAACAACAAATAGCTTTATAATAATGCATGGATGAGTAAGAGAACTAGACAAAATGTCTTACTTAAGTGTATTATTTCTTTCCACCAAAGTGTATTTTTTATAGGTACAAAATAATTCTAAAAGAGTTACCCTTTCCTGATTTCATCCTCTAAAAGTTGTAATAAAAGTCTTTCTTTATTAAAGCGACTAAGATTCTATATATGAAGGAGAACCATGCAGAAAGTATTTGAAATAATTTTTTTCAGGCTAAAGAAAATGCTACAGAATTGAAATGATAAATTTTCTTTCAACATTTGAGTCAAATATCTAATTTGTGAATATTCAGAAAACATGTCTATTCCCTTGAACATATGAAAGGCTTGTAATTTTAGTTGAATAGATGACATACAAGGTCTGTGTTACAGCAAAATTAGAGCAAGGAGGATTTGTGTGTGTGTGTGTGTCTATAGTCTAAGGATGGAAATCAATACTGTGATATAGACTAAATGAATTCTCTTACTATCTTCGCCTGATATCCTTAATATCTTAATCACTTCTTTTGTGAACTAGCAGGGTTTATATGAAAATAAATAACTTTAAAGGCTTTCATTATTTAATAAGGCATAAAAGAGTAAGCTTAGAACATCAGAACTTAGCCAAAAAAACCTTAAGCTGTCTATAGAATATACCACAAATTCATAAGTAGTATACATCACAATGACAGCTTTCTTCAAATATATCAAAATTCATGAGACTTTCTTTGCTTTAGAGAATATTTAAAAGCAAATTGCTTCAGTCACATAAATCTTGATGAAAGCAGTATACAAATTTAGTTTAATAGAAAGTGGATTCTTTCTAAAAATATAAACATGAATATTGGATAATATTTAATAAATGGGGAAATATGAACGATGTTCAGCTATATCATAAATATACTTCAGCTGAATGGTCTAGGGAGAGAATAAGCATAAAACTAGGAATTTTACAGGGCTGATGACGTATTAGATTGGGCAAATGACATCTAGTTTCCATGGGACTTAAAAAAGATAGAGTCATGATCTATAGGTGATCACCCAACATTATGGTTCATATTTTTGCTAAATGTATAAAATAATGAGGTAATGTAAATATGAAAGATAGTGCATATCAAGCTGAGGTCAACTCATTGCCCTAAATGTTATTTTGGAATTTACCATTTTTTTTAAAGAGACTTAGAATTAATTTTTTTCATCTTTATCAGAAAAGCTTAGAATGAACTTTTCTTAGGCACATAGTGCATTGAAAAGTGAAATGAAGATTCAAAGGAATTCTTTGGATGATTCAATACCATAAATATAGTAACAATTGTGCCAATATTTATTAACCATATCATATCTATTAACTGGTCTATACAACCAGTTTCTTGACATGGTGAACTGGATTTTCATGTGGTCAGCCTAAAGCTTATCGGTAGCAGTTCAATTCACTTTTTTAGATTATAAGACTAATGAAATGTCACAGTGGCTTCATTATCTGCATACTCACTTTCATTATTTCTTATCACGATAGGCAAATATTTGATTTTTATTGCCACTAGGTAAAAGGTCACAGGGCATGTCCAAATAAGAATGGGTGCCTAGTGTTTTCTTTGCATCTTAGAATACAAAATAAATATTTGGTGACATCATAGAACACACAACTTCTCTTTATCAAGTTCTCAAACTTTATAACTGCATTTTGCCATTTATTCATTTTACTCTTCTAAAAGTGTATTGAATGCTCTTCATCTTTTAATTCCCTCAGTTGGCATTTTTTTGCTTCTGGTGCTTGATATCGTGTCTTTGGCAAGATTGACACAAGCTTCATGAATTACTCACAGAGTTTTTGTTTATTTCCTTGCCACTGCTTGACAATATGCTGTTGAACTGCTCACTAATTGAACAGAAACCTGGAAAATAATTTAACCCAACCATTATCTAATATCATACACAAAAGCTAATTCAAAGTGGATCAATGATGTGGTATAAGGCTTGAAACAATAAAATACAAAGAGAAACACCAAAACACTACATCACATTGGCTTTGCTGATATCTATATACTTGATTCCAACAGCAATGGAAACAAATGGAAAACATAAACAAATGGAACTACACCAAACTAAAAAAAGACTTCTCAGTGAAAGAAAGTATCACTAAAATGAAAATACATATTACTGAGTAGGAAAAAAATATTTGCACATCATACTTCCAATAAGCAACTAATAGCCACGATTAACAAAGAGCTCATAAAGCTCAACAAAAAGAAAATTAATAACCCAAAGAAAAAAATGTGCTTAACTGTTAAATACTTATCCAAAGAAGATATACATATGATCAAAATGCACATGAAAAAATACTCATCATTATTTGTCATGAGGAAAATGCAAATCAAAACCACAATGAGGTGCCAGTTCATACCCATGAATATGGCCCATATCAAAAAGCAGAAACAATATATTGGTGAGAATGTGGAGAAAATGGAACTCTAAAATAGGTAGTATTGTAATGTAAGCAGATACTAACTCATTAATGTTATTGAAATAAATATATACCCCACTTAAGAAAAAGTGTTTATTTAATATCAGAGTTCAAACTGTCGATTGAAAACTAAAGTATACCGCTTTTAAAAAACATTTGTGGAGTCCTATTTCCCCATAACTTTTTTTTAAGGGTTTATTTATTTATGCATAAAGACCTGAGGTATAGGCCAGAGGTGTAGAGGCAGTGAGAGGATTCTCCAGAGACAGAGTGGAGAGTAGGACAGGCAGATCAATGAAGTACACTGCTGAAGGGAGCAGCAGGTGGGTCAGGAGATGTCTACCATGCCATGTGGGTCACCTCCCTGGCTGGGAATCGAACTCATGCTGAAGTGGCTTTAGCTTCTTGGTGCTGTGCTTTAACCCGCTGCGCCACCAGGGAGGGCCTTCCCCGTAACTTTTGAGAAGTACTTATGCAATTCCTTTCTTGTTTGTTAGACACGTCCCCAACTGTAGGTGGCACAAGCTTCCTTCTTGGTACTTATTTTCATCCTCTTGAGTCTTAAGTCCAGATATCAATGTTTAAACATACACTAGGAAACAGATTGGATTTACTCCAATAGTGCTATCATATACAAAAGAACTCTGATAATTTTTTATTCACTTCAGCCAAAAATTTGGTGACAGTTTTATTAGACTCTAAATCTCCTGAAAAGGGGGGGGGACCCTACTGGTGGTGCAACAGGTTGGAGCACAGCACTATGAAGCTATCCGAAGACACTATGGCACAAGTTCAATTCCCAGCCAGGGAGCTGACCCATATGGTACAGCAGACCTCTCCTGTCTCACCCACTGCTCCCCTCAGCAGTGTGTTTCAGTTTTTCTGCCTATTCTGTTCCCTACTCTGTCTCTGGTGAATCCTCTTACCCCCCTGTATCTTTGACTTGTACCCCAGTTCTTATAAGCATAAGTAAATAAGTCTTAAAAAATAAAATTAAAACTCCTTGAGGAACACAATAGATAGATAATGAATGCATAAGTGTTCAAATAAGTCCATGGAAACGCAAGAAACATTGGTATAATTTAAATATCCAAGCACACACATTCTACATATAGCTCAATGACAACCAAAAAAAAAATCATATAATTATATAACATTTTGATAACTTCAGCTATTAAATATATTGAATTTCTTTTAAACTTTTATATTAATAAATAATATGAGGTAATTGCAGGTCAATGCTTTTGAAAATATGTGAAGGTTTTTGAAGGTTCTGGTAAGTTAGAAGTTAATGCTGACTGGAAACATAATTTATTTGGCAGCATTCTACTGAAACATAATTTGGCTCTGTGGCTGCCAACCCACAATGAGTGATTCTGGAGACAAAACCAAACAAACACACACGTTTCCACACATACAAACACACAAAGGCTATAGGCATCTCATCAAAAACAGTGTTAACTATGTTATATGTTAGCCCTTATTTGTCCAAAAACTGTTTTGAACACATGGGAATAATGCTTGGGAAACATGGAGTTTCTGGTTAGAAAACTAGAGGGCTTTCTGAATGAAAATGTTGTACTTCTTTTAGCTAATTTTTAATAAGACCAACAATAATTCCTAGGTTCAAATTAATCTTGGAGCTGCCAATGTTACGGTAGATAGAAATAAACAGGAAAACCTGAAGCTTGATTTTGGTTTTCCATTCTTCTCCTGACTCTATCTCTAGACAGAGTCCCTACCTGTGTTTATAAAGCCAGTATTATTCTGTATAAATCAAGTTATACATTTAAAAAAATGACTAGTAAGTGCAGAGAGAAAATCAGATATTTCTTTCCACGTTCACTGATGTTGGCCATTATAGTAATAATGCCAAATAGGATTTTTTTTAAGTATCAAAATTCCAAATCAAATTGGTAATATTTGCATTAATATTTAATCTACAAATTAAGTATTAGGATCTGAATTTATGTGATTTAATTTTTCCAAGTGCAGTCAACATATTGCAGCAAGACTGTTTTATTGACATTATTGTTTCCTATTCTGGAATAAAAAATTAATTGTAGGATGTGAACACCATCTGGCCTAAATAACCATTCCCAGTAAAATTTTTGTGACATTCTTCTTAATATAGTAAGAGAAATATGAAACAATTCCCACATTGGAATTTTTATATCAAGTATGTTTAAAACTGTTAATATTTCCCCCAAATATTTCCTTGCTCTGTTACAGCACTTAGAATTTGAAATTTAACCATAGCACAATATAATGTAACCATGACACATTTAAAAATTAAGAAAACAACTGAGGAATATAAATAACCAAAAAACAAACAGGCAAAATGCATCAGGGATAAATCCTGGACATAGTGAAAGAGTTCAACTGTTACAAGAGGGAATAAAGTGTAGGAGGGATCAGAGAGGGAGGCAGAAGGAGTATTGGTACAAGTAGTTTGGTGGCAGTTGAGTGGAACAAGTACACATATGGAAAAGCAAATTGTAACCCCCAAGATAGAAATAAAAATGAAAAATGAAATAAAAATTACGAAAATGAAACAGTTTGTGTTTTGCTCAAAGATAAAGCATTATGACATATGATTTAGAGGCACATGGTTATTCTTGTTCATGAGAGGGGAAACTGCCATAAGCATGAGCGTACTGATACACTCATTCATCTCATCCCTTCATTTCATCACCAAAAGCACTTCCATTGAAACCACAAGGTATTTGGATGATAATTGGGAAGTGTGACATGGAGGACACTAAGGTCCTATAAGATGAAACTTACCTATACTTAGAATATTAATGAAGAATCTGATGACCTTGATGATAAAAATAAACTACAAATTTTGTTTCCTTGTGTTGGTTTAATGATATGTACTGTAGTAATATATACCATATAATGTGACTTTTCTTAAACTGAAATCTTAAAACCCCAAATTTTGACTGAGTTATTAGTTACCAACTGAAAACAGCACAATGACAGATAAATTTTGATAAATATAAGAATTATAACATCTGTTCTTATAAACTGTTGGCCCATGAGATAGTCATAGAGATGACTATGTGTTTGTGGAGAAAGACATGACGGAGACAGAGATTTTTTTAAAAGTGACACGGGACTTGTGTTATATGTTTTTTGACAAGCAAAGTTGTAAATTCTGTGTACTTTTTGTAGCCAATTTTTTCTGGATAAATAAAAAAAGAATGAAAACTGTTTTGTTCTTGAGACTAGTTTTCACCATAACTTTGATTTTTTTCATTGCCTTTTGGTAGGTATTGTTATGTTGGTAACTGCAACTGGAAACAGCCATGAGATACAATTTAAAAAATCTAATGAGGGTCCTCCCTGGTGGCACAGTGGGTTAAAACACAGCACTAAGAAGCTTAAGCCACTTCTGCATGAGTTGGACCCAGTCTGCCCTGGAGGAGATCCACATGGCATGACAGACCTCTCCTGACCCGCCCGCTGCTCCCCTCAGCAGTGTACTTCGTCCATCTGCCTGTTCTGCTCCCTACTCTGGCTCTAGTCAATCCTCTCACCCTCTGCCTGTACCCCAGTTCTGTATGAATAAATAAATAAATCTTTATAAAAAATCTAATGAAGTATACTTTTGATGAAAGTAAGTCTTTAAAAATAACCCATGAGAACTTTGACAGGATCCATACCTTTATTTTTTTAATACATTCCAAAATGAAGTAATGATAAGTTAGATTCATTATTCTACAAAATGTACCTCAGATCCATTATTCTACAAAATGTATTCACACAACGTATACCAAAAAAATCTTAAAATTTATTTCATTTGTAGCATATCTTTCCATTTTGTGTACCAGACTACAAGTGAATACTATAAGATTTGTTCTTCTGTCACACATTCTTAAACATAGTTATGTGAAAATCAGTCCAATCATGTGATATATTAAGTGAAGGAATTGTATATGTGCCTTACTAATAACTTGCTAAAATCAATAATCTGATCTCAGAGCACTACTTTACAGGTATTGCTAACCCACCGAGCAGTGTGCTGACCACTATCTTCATCCGAACATAAGAGACTTGGAGAATGAAGTCGGAGCCCGGGGTCTGGAGTCAGAGTTCTGTTTATTAGGACCACCCATGGGTTACATATAGGGTCTGTTCGTGCAGGGAAAACAGGAAATGTGCCTGAAGCAGAGGGTAGGGTGCATGTTTGTACCTCGCCTGGGGCTTCTTGTAGCATCTACTTGAAACAACGTAATGGGCTGCAGCTATTTGCAGGACAGAGTGCACTGTGCTCTGCTGGCTTGTTTGTTGGCCTTGCTGGGGAGTGTGCTCACCCATGCACAACATTATTAGCCAGGGCGGACAGGTGCACTTGAGGTCCTACAGAGTTAGCCACATACAGGAATGTTCTTTCTGAAATTAAATTGTGGTTTACTTGGAATGAATGAACATTTCTTCATATCCAGCTGATATCTCCACTTGGTTTCTATCTAGTCATTTCACTAAGCAAAACACTGAGCACTACTGGTCTATATAGTATTCCCATGTACACATGAGGTTCTTTCTGTTGAATTACAATGGTCTGTCAATGAGATTGTTATCTGTATTACGCACAGCATTGATGTATATGGTTATGTATTTCACCAGTAAGGATGTCTAGGAGAAAGTTATTTCAATGTTAAATACTAGTTATAGAATGTCATTATCAGTCCAAGAAAAATAATGTCCAGTTTTTAAAAGCTGCAATTGAGAACACCATGGGAACGTTGAATTCTCTGTAATATTTGCTTAGCATGACATGGTAGTCTGCCAATTAATATAATTATTATTTTTAATTGGCATTACCTTTAACATCCTTAGCCAACAGCCCTGTTAAATAAATTCCATTTGAATAATTTTGGCTCTTTCATGTAGCCTTCTAGCTTATATTTTGTATGAGTGACACATGTAATTGACTTTCTTAGCTTTTTATTTACTCAGAATGAAGTGAAGGACAACCTGTTAACATTTCAAAACTCAGCATGGGTGGTATACACAGGCATTCTGAAGGAAGCATTTATGATTGGCTGATGAATCAATAGAAGCTTATAATTTGAGCTCTGAAAATGCTCAAAACAGAGACAAAAATGGAGTTCAACACATTTCTACAAACTCTCTACCACTTATTCCTGTGGATTACTTTAATGCATCCTAAATAATCATATTACAAGCCTATCCAATTCACTGAATATGCCTTGACATTTTTTAGTAAATAATTTATACATATGTTCAAAATCAGCATTTATGCTCCTGTATAATCATTTTCCATTATTTGTCCATTGCCAGCAAATATACAACGAACATTAATGACAAATGTTCAAATAAATGGAGAATACTTGAAAGTATTTTGCAGCAATACAAAAATAAAATACTTTGTAAATAGAGCAGGAGAAAAATTAGGAAACTAAAAATCAGAACACCTATATCATCAGCCACATGCCTTTGATGCATAAATTATTGTAAATGGATTTCAGGTTCTCTGATTCTCTAATTCAGAATTAGATATGATGATTAACAAATTTATACGTGTATTTCTTTAAAAAAAATCACCATGGATTAACACAAGATCACTCCATAAACTGCCATTTGGGAATGACTATGATTTCAGATTTCACCCTGGAGACTCTTGGATTATAGTCATCAACTGGATGAGGAACTATGTTGTAATCTGATCTTGTTTCTTCTCTCTTGCTGTACCTGACTTCTTTTTTTTAACTTGCCTCATTGAAACTAACTGGATTAATTCTTGGGTAGGTGTTAACATCATGTATTTTTAGATACATATAAGTTACTATATATAATGCAGTACTAGGAAAATACTAGGTACATAAGACATACAGATTCAAAAATTCTGAGAATTATCAAAAGGTGAGTTATTCCCAGGGGACCTGGAGTAGTCATTTCATTCCAAACACAACTTCAATTCCTCTTTTTTTACTTTGAGACAGGCTCATCTTGTTTAGAGTATTTATAAATGACCATTTCTTTTTTATTTTTCCTCCACCAAACCGCCATGCCTATACCTCATCAATAGGATATGTTGTTAAGACTTAAGGATCTTAAAGATTGGGATGAATGAACAATATGGTCAATGAAATGCCAATTATTTTAAATCATTTCAAACAAAAGCTAATGAATTGAGATTTGAGTGGAAAAGGAGAAAATTCTCTATTTTCATAGTCTCAGGTAATTAATTTACCAGGACTCTGTTTGAGGTTTATCATATTAAAACCATTCTAACAATCTGGGGTTTTCAATTAAGTGTGATAGAGATTTCATGGTATAAACTCCATTTAGTTGAGTCAAAAATATTTTAAGAATCTTTTGGGGAGTGATAATCCTCTTTTGTATGTTGTAGTAACAAGATGCTTTTGCAGATTATCTACTAAAATCTTGAAGGCAAAATTACCTAATGAACCAGGTGAATTGCTTTCAAATGTTCTATGCTTAGGAAAATCGTGACTTTTGTCACAGTTTAGTTATCCTGATAAAAATAATTTTACAACTTCATTTTTCATTAATTTGTTAGTTGTTTATATAACTATATAATTTTTGAAGTACAGCTTCACAACTCCTTATGTTCACATATTCTTCTCAGTCTCCACCCAAATTCCAGTGCCAACATCCTATCCCTTTCTGTCATGATGTTTTTTGAAATTAAAATATTAATTTTAAGCCAGCTCAGAGATACTCAAACACTTCTACATGTAAGTAGAAAAACTGAAGTTTCTTAAGTGGGGTTGAATATATCAAAGCTTTTCCATTAAAAAGAAAAGGTGCCATTCCATCTCCATGACTTAGGATGATGCCACTTCATGCGGGTCATGGATGGAATTTGCATTGAGGCAGCTGTGGTTCGCTTGCAGTGCTGCGCTTTAACCCACTGCGCCATCAAGGAGGGCCCAGAGCTCATTTTTTTAATCATAATTTAATATATATGAGATGACACTTGGCCTTCCCTGGTGGCGCAATGGGTTAGGATGCAGCACTGCAAGCAAGCCGTGGCGACTTCAGTGTGAGTTCGATCCCCACCCCTGAGGTGACCCACATGGCGAGGCAGACCTCTCCTGACCTGCCCACTGCTCCCCTCAGCAGTGTCCTTTGTCTATTTGCCTGTTCTGCTCCCCACTCTGTCTCTTGCACCTCTGGCCTGTACCCCAGTTCTACAAGCATACATAAATAAATCTTTAAAAAATGAGATATTACCTCTTAGCATATTATTAAGCATAATGTACATAATTATTAAATATCAGCACAATGTTATATAGCAGATATCTAGAACTTTTTTCTTTTTGTGTGACTGAAAAAGTATATGCATTAAACCAGCAATTCCCCATTTTCCCCTACACCCAGGCCCTGGGAACCACCATTGTCTTTCATACTTCTATGAGCTTGATTAAGAAACTTTATACAAGTGGAATCACCCTGCAATGGGCTTATTTCTTTAAGCATAATGTCCATAAGGTGTATCCATTTTGTGCCAATTGCCTCATCACTTCACTTTGAGCCTATGTATATTGATAATGCTAAAGCATGTTTAGCTTGGGGTTCGATTTTTCATTCTGCTTTTGATTGGAAAATTTGATCCATTTACATCAAAGTAATTAGTGATATTAAGTATTTATTAATGTCATATTACTAATTGAGCTCCTCTGATCCTCTGATGTCATCCTTTGTGAATGAATTTTCAGTGGTGTGTTTTGATTCCCTTCTCTTTATCTTGTTTATGTATACTACAGAAATTTTTTGGGTGATTATCCTAAGGCTTATTGGAAATATTTTTATACATATGAAAAAATATATAAATATATATACTTGTATCTATAGATACCAGTCTATTTTAAGCTGATAAGAAGCCTAAATCACAACAAAACTCTACACTTTTACTCATCTTCTACATTTTCTGTGTGTGATGTTAAAATTTACATAATTTGATAATGTGTACCCATTACAAATTATTATAGGTAGTCATTATTTAAAATATTTTTATGTTAACCTTTGTACTATAGTTAAGTGATTAACTTAGAATACAGTATTAGAATACTCTGAATTTGAGTATATATTTACCTTTATAAGTGTTTTTTATTTTCATGTATTTTACTGTTATTCATTTATGTCCTTTAATCTCAGAATGAAAAACTTCTTTTAGTATTTCTAGTTAAGCAGATATAGTTATTGTGATGAAACCTTTAGCTTTTTGAAAGGAAAGATTTTCATTTTCCCTTCATTTCTGAAGGATATATTAACATGTACTGGTTGACAGTATTTCTCTTTCAATTGTTGAATATATCATTCTCCTCGCTCCTGAGTTAAAAGGTTTCTGCTGGCTCCCTGTGGCACAAGGTTGAGCACTATCAAGCTATCCCCAGCCTGAGTTTGACCCCCTGGCTAGAGAGGTGACCCACATGACTCAGAAGCCCTCTCCTGTCTTGCCCACTGCTCCTCTCAATAGTGTATTTCAGTAGATTGGCCTGTTCTGCTTCTACTGTTTCTGATGAATCTTCTCACTTCCAGTGCCTATGGTCTACACTCCAGTTCTTCTATACAAACATAAATAAAGATAAATCTTTAAAAAGTTTCTTCTGAGACATTTTCTGGTAATCTTCATACAGGTTTTTAATTGTAGCAAGTCACTTTTTTCTTGCTCTTTTCAGATTGTCTTTTAAAAATATATTTCATTTTATTGAATTTTTTGTTGTTAACTTATTTTGGTTTCTATTGGCAGCATTGTTCTAGATGTTCATTTGTCTTTAGACTTGGAGAATTTTCTGTTATTATTTCTTTCATTTGGCTTTTTGTACATTTCTCTTTCCTGCTTCTCTGTAGCTACCTTAAAACACACGTTACTGTGTTAAATAGTGTCTTTGAGTTACAGAGGAGCTCTTCATTCTTTTTCTCTCTTTTTGTCTTTGTTTATCTGATTGGATAATTTGAGGTCATCTCTCTTCAAATTCACACATTCCTTTTTCTGATTAATCAAGTCTGCTGTTAAAATTCTCTATTGATCTTTTTATTTCATTTATGTTATTTTTCAGCTGCAGAAACTGTAGTTTCTTACTCTATCTTGAACTTCTCATATTGTTCACATAGCACTTTCTGGATATCTTTTTATTTGTTTACTTGTAATTTCTTGTGTCTCACTGACCTGCTTTAAATCATTAAGCTATTCTGAATCTGTTGTCAAGCAATCCTTATAGCTCCTTTTCTTTGGGGTCAGCTGCCATACTTTTCATTTTGTTACTTTGATGTATTTTTTATTGATTCTTTTAAACTTAAATTTATTAATTTTTTATTGAAGTATAATTTGTTTCAGGTATACAACATAAAGATTCAATATTTGTTCATTGATTCTCTTCATCATCTCTTAAGTATTTTGTTGTCATCTTTACACTTGAAGACTTTTCTGACTGTCTTCAGGAGAGAAAGACATTTACTTGTCAATCCAACTAGGGATTTTTTTGGTCTTTCATACTTTTCCTGTAGTACCTTGTCCCATTTTTTTCTTCCCTCTGGTAAGAAAAAATCTTAAAACAGTTAAGATTCTCATTCCCACAAAACAGCTATGTGCTGAAGTCTCCCATGTATTTCCCCAAGATAGTACTTTTTCTTGTTCAATATTGTTTGCTTTCTCCTACTCTTGCAGAGGTGAACTGACATGATAGCTTGATAGCTATGTACTTTCTGTGGGAGTTTGTCTTCCTCTCTATGGAATCTGTACTCGCTACCTGTGGAGATTTGTGCATTTTCTTTGTAGGTTCTTGTGCCAAATGCAGAAGTGACACATTCGGAATGCTGGGAGGACTCATTAGCTGGTTATGGGAGGTTGCAGATATGGTGTCCTGTGAGGTTCATGGGTGGACCACTTGGTGGAGTCTGAGAGCCAGTTAATAGGATTTGTAGTTGGTTTTTCAGATTCATATTTTCTCTGAGGCGCTGTCCATGTATCAGAAATATCATCTATATCATAGATTGTGGTTTAATAAATATTTGTGGCCTGAGTGCATGAATAAATGAGATGTATCGGCAAGTATTTCCATTTAATATGTAGCCCGAGGGAAGGCAGGCTGAGAGTTGTTAATAGAATAATATGTTTCCTGAAAATTTCATGAATTCTAAATTAGTTAACTGCTAAATATTTTGTAATGGAAAATAATGTAATTAAAAGAGCCTTAAACCAGGGACCAAAAACCTCAATTCCCCCTCCCCTGGAAATTTAGGAATATCACTTGTCCTCTTTTTAAATAAATTGTTGGGCAACAAGATCTCAAAACTAACTTTCTGTAACATGGTCTTCATCACATACATAAATAGGAAGACAATTGCAAGAACTTTGATTCCATGATGATGACCAGTATATAAGTACAAAGACACAAATTTTTTATCTTGTTCATTCTCAAGGATGCAATGAGTAGTCCTTTAGTACATAACTATCTATAAAGATACAGGCTCTTTACACACACAATGTTAACACAATAATCACTCGTAATATGTATAGTGTGTTCTAATTGGCAGAAAAGACACAGTATCTAAAGACCCAGAAATTTAATTTTAAGAGAACTATGAAGCAATAAGTAACATTTGTATTATAACAGTTTCCTTTGCTTTTCTGTATTTTGCTGTACCCAGGAATAAAAGAAGAATAGGTTGGACTTAGATCTAACAATAACAACAACCAACATGCCAGGCAAGGATAATATTTAAAACTGGTAAGACGAAGAATCAAAAATCACACTTTTACTTTCCACATTTCAGCAATAACTGGCCCTTTAGTGAAGCAAGTATTTGGAGATATCTATGTTAAACATTTTATTTATTTTAAAGATTATTTATGGATACAAGAACTGGGGTACAGGCCAGGGGTGTGGGAGGTGAGAGGATTCACCAGAGACAGAAAGGGGAGCAGAACAGGCCGACTGACAAAGAACACTGTTGAGGGGAGCAGCAGGTGGGTCAGGAGAGGTCTGTCATGCCGTGTGGGTCTCCTCTCTGACCGGGGATAAAACTGGTGCTGCAGTAGCTTCATAGTGCTGTGCTTTCAGCCCACTCTGAGCCACCAGGGAGGGTCCAAACTTTTATTTTTTTTAAGAATTACAACAGCAGCACTAGATACACTACAAAAGTGTCTCGCTCATGCCTGAAATTTGAATGAGATCAAGGTGTCTTTAAATGAAGTGGGACATATTCTTTCAACAAGGAGTGTCTATCCTAATGCTTCTTCTATCCCTGTGACGTACATTCTGAGACAAATAAGGCATGTCTCCATGGCTGTCTCCAAAACTATATCATCAATTTGAAATGTAATTGAATTTCTGTCATGTTGATCTGTCTGTGAAGATTAGATAGTTCAAAACATAAAAAGCAAGGTGCTCTAACTAAACTTGTGAAAATGTGACACCATCTGCAGGTAGTAAAATACAGAAAGAAGACTCAGTAAATACTTGTTTGCTCTGGACTTCTCCTAAGTATTTCTAGTTCTAAACATTGTCAAATATACTGGATCTTTTGATTAAATCACCTTTGCTGAGCTCACATTTTGTCAAGTAGTTAGGATCTGAAACTTGGGTTATGGTGCTGGCTACATACTAGAGGATTATCTCAAGGTGGTGAACAAATTGAATTATTGACTGGCTAAGAGATTTAGTTTACAAAGGAAAGTCAAAGATGCTGCTTTTAAATTTTACTCTTGTCCTGAGCTTATTTGTTTGAATCTTTTAGAAGACCGGTGAAGAAAATATAAAGCATTTTATTATCATTAGCAAAATAATAATTGTCTTTGAAACAAAGTATGGTGGATCAATTTTCTTTCAGATAAAATTTTCTAGCAGATAATCCTGTTTTTCCTAATGAACACAATAACCCAAGCTATCAAAAATAGTAAACTTTTCTATGGTTTTGTAATTGTGCTTTACGCTGTGCCTCAATATTTGCAAAACTCTTATCTAAGTGGTCAAGCCACTATTATCTAAGTGCACATTAAAATTGGAATATGTTTCTGTAAATTCATGACTTTTGAACTGCTTGATTTGCCAATTCATTTTCATATATCAATCCTTAGGACAAAGAGATCTATTTGTACTTTATGCTATTCTTTTATATGTACTTACCCAATTTTTAAAAAAAGCAAAGCAAAAGAAAACTGGTGTTCTCACAGTTTTCTAGTCATAGGGATTTTTTTTTTCTCTTCTTTACTTGAGCTGCATTAGATATCTATTTTTGTGTAACAAGTTATCCCAAGTTTTAAACTTCAAAAAAATTATTATCATCTGAATGTGGCTTAGCTAGATGTTTCTGGCAAAAGGACTCTAATGAGCTAATGAGGCCCGAATTAAGCCAGGCTGTAGTTTTCCCACGCTAAATGGGAAACTGTTTCAAGGTTCATTTTTGTGGCTATTGGTGGGTGGAAGCTGATTGTTGAGTAGAGATATCAATTCTTGCTGTTAAGATACAGATTTCCTTACAATATGAAAGCTAACTTTCAGCAAAATAAGAGAGGTGACCAAGAAGGAGAACACACACAGGTGTAGAAAGTAATGTTCTATGACTTACAACTAAATCAATATGTTCAACACACATGCACGAGGAAATTATTACTAGAACTTGAATGCCAGAAGATAGAAATCACAGGAATCCATTGTAGAGATTAACACAATTCCTATATCATCGAACATCATTTTGATTTGCACACGGTCTTAACAAGTGCTGCAAGGCTCATCTTGGACTACTCTTTTTCTTTGAAGACGTCTCCAGCTTTGTTTAATGTTTGTTTGTTTGTTTTTATGCCCTGTGAAGCTCCAAGAGATCTTACAGTTAGTACTCATCTAGGTATTTAATGTATTACCTGTGGTTATAGATACCTTTTAAGATATGTTCACTTCACTATCTAACTCAGAGTGTAAGTTTCTGGAGAGCTTGCCAGATCTCAAGTTCACATTATACAAGCCTACTCAGTATTGAAATCAGTGCTTTTCACGTTGCCGACATTCACTAGGTACTTATTTCTGTGGCAAAGTCTTTCAAAAACTGCAGCAACAATCCTGGAAGTACAGTGAACTGGAATTCAATAACATCTAAATTGTCCTTAATGTAGCACCCTGGAACTCTTCCAATAAATCCATAGAGCAGTAAGCATACATCTCAATACAACGATGAACACAATCTTAGAAGAGACAGTGATTTTAAAGCAGATAGATGAGCTTCTAGAAACTGTTTCTGTAACATCTGTCACTTTAAATTCCAGGCATTTTAACAGTTCTAAGTTCTGGCAAAACAGTATGAAGGAGACATAAATAAATGTATTTGATCTCAAAAAGAGGCCCTGTCTGACCTACATTTGCACCATTCAAATTATAACTTGTGAGCTACCAAATGCACGGGGACATTCAGCGTGTAGAGTGCTCATTCTTGAAAGCCTGGCTTTTCACACAAGACTAAAAGGAAAGCGCTGTAAAGAAGTCTTTTCTGTAAAATTCTGCTCTCCTAATCTCTGTAATTTCTAGCATCAACTGATACAGAGATCATGTTTGGGCCACAAAATTAATATCCATTCTGTACACAAAGCATCTACCTTTAACACACCCTGGCTTATGCTGATTATGCTGCAGTTCCAACCAAGTAAATATGTTTGCAAATTTTGCAGTTGTATTGCTTAAAACCATATTTAAAATTCTAGAGCTACATGGAACCAGGGAGATCATTAAAGAGGATACTATACCTCAAATACACATGCACACACAAACACACATAGTGAAAGTTATCATTTAAGAAAATGAAAGATGATATATTTCACATTCACTTACAGATCCTTTGACCTAGCGACCAGAATAAAGTGAGTATTGCTAATTTCCTCACTTAAAAAAAAAAAAAGATTTATTTATTTGTGCATACAGAACTGGGGTGCAGGCCAGAGTCTCAGGGGCCGGGAGAGGCTTCACCAGACACAGAGTGGGGAGCAGAACAGGCGAACCACACTGCTGAGGGGAGCAGCAGGAGGGTCAGGAGAGGTCTGCCGCGCCATGTGGTCACCTCCGGGGCAGGCCAGGAATCGAACTCATGCGAAAGTGGCTTT
The DNA here is from genome assembly GCF_000260355.1 of Condylura cristata. Taxonomy (NCBI): domain Eukaryota; kingdom Metazoa; phylum Chordata; class Mammalia; order Eulipotyphla; family Talpidae; genus Condylura; species Condylura cristata. Next base: position 20,590,053 of record NW_004567120.1, on the reverse strand, counting down.
AGCTTCTTAGTGCTATGCTTTAACCCACTGCGCCACCAGGGAGGGTCCTTCCTCACTTCTTTTATTGTTTAATATTTATTGATATTGCACATGAGGTAGACATACAGATTCGTACCTCTTCAGATGTATGTTATCATACCACACCACTGCCAAAGTACCCATAATGCTCCACTACTGCTCAACTACCCTCTTTCCCTCCCTCTCTAATAGCTTCAGTTTTACAGTTAGATTTCTAGGGTTTGATTGATTTAGATTTGTTTGTTCCTTTGCTTTTCTTTATATTCGACATATAAGTGAAATCATCCACTTTTTCTCTTTTAACTTCTGACTTACTTTGCCTATCATAAAACTCTTCACATCCACCCACGTTATCTCAAATTGCAAGGTTCCTCTTTTTTTTTTTTTCTGCATGGCTGAGTACTATTCCAATGTGTTTATATACCACATCTTCTTAATCCACTCACATCTTTTTCAACACTTAGGTTGCTTCAGTACCTTGGGTATTGTAAATAGCGTTGTAATTATCATGGGAACATATATATTACCTCTATTTATGGTTGTATTCTTCTGCTAGATGCCTAAGGGTGGAATTGCAGGATCATATGGTTGATCTATTTTTAGCATTTTGAGAAAACTTGATGTTTTCTACACAGGCTATACAAGATTATATTCTTACCAAGAGTATAGGATGGTTTCTTTTTCTTCATAAATTTATGTTAAAATTTATTGTATCTGGTCTTTTGATAGAGGTTGTTCTCACATGTGTGAGGTGATATCTCATTGTGGCTTTAATTCTTATTTCCCTGATAAGTGATGATGGCCATTTATTCATGTGCCTGCTAACCACTGATATGTCTTTGGATAAATGTCTATTAAGTTCTGCCCAGTTTTTGATTGGGTCATTTGTTTTAAGTTGTTAAGTTGTATGACTTCTTTATAAATTTTGCATATTAGCTTTCTCCTAGGTATAAAGTGTGCAAATATTTTCAGCCACTCAATAAGGTGTTTTCTTTTTTATTTATTTGTTTTTATTTATTTTTATTTATTTTTTATTTTTTTAAGATTTATTTATTTATTCATATAGAACTGGGGTACAGGCCAGAGAGGCGGAGGGTGAGAGGATTCACCAGAGACAGAGTGGGGTGCAGAACAGGCAGATCGACGAAGTACACTGCTGAGGGGAGCAGCGGGTGGGTCAGGGGAGGTCTGCCTCGCCATGTGGATCTCCTCCGGAGCAGGCGGGAATCGAACTCATGCGGAAGTGGCTTAAGCTTCTTAGTGCTGTGCTTTAACCCGCTGCGCCACCAGGGAGGGCCCAGGTGTTTTCTTTTTTTAATGGCAATTTCTTTTGTTGTACAGCTTTTGAATATGGTATAGTTTGAATTGCTTATTTTTGTTTTACTTCTCTTTACACCGGAGTTGAATCTCAAAGACAGTGCTGAAATCAATGAGTCAGAGTTTCCCCCAAGATTTTCTTCTATGCATTATGGTTTCAAGTCTTACATTCAAGTCTTTATCCATTTTGAGTTCTTTTTTGTGCATTTTCTTAGATAATAGTCTAGTGCCATTATTTTATATAATGGTTTGTCTAAAACCATTTGTTTAAAATAATTTTTCTCCATTGTTTACTCTTGACTCTTGTTGAAGATTACCTGTTTGAATGCAGGTTCATTTTTAGGCTCTCAATTCTATTACATTGTTCTGTGTATCTATTTTGGTTCCAATACTTCTCTGATTATAGTAGCTTTGTTGTCTACACATCTGGGAGTATTATACCTTCACTATTTTTTGTCAGGATTGATTTGGCTGTTTCAAATATTTTCTGGTTCCCTGTAGGAAGGATCTGTGTCTCATCTTTTTAGTGTCTCAAATAAATCTATTACATTGCCAAACACACACAAATATTTAATAAGTATTTTTTAGGTGAAAATGTTCAATCATGTGGGTGACACAAGAAGATAGTACCTTATGACTGAAAAAATGTCATACTCTCTGTATTACAATTTCCAGAATACATAACTCTGAAGAGTGAATATCCTCAGATTTATAGAGTTTAAGAGATATCCCCAGACACAGATTTTTTAATATTTGGAGATCCAGCTCTCCTATTTTCCAAATGCAAAATTGCAGATCTTGAAAGAAGTTACTGGCTTAAAGTAAAAGCAAAACTAGTGGCAAAAACCTGAGATAGTATCCTAAGATAATAATGTGGAAACTAGTACTCTAACAACATGCACTGCCTCTCTCATGAGTTTTCCCTTTTTTTCTACACAAGACTATATTAAATTATATTCATGTATTGCATATCTCATTCATTTTTATTCAGGTATTTGACAAATCATAGCTGATACAAAAAATGCTTAGTAGGAAAATTTATAGTATTAATACATTCACTGTTACTAAAAGTTACAGACTGGAGTATCTATTACTGGAGAAATGAATCAAAGGGGAATTGATAATATGCTGAGAAGATTTTTGTGTATTAATCCATGTATTAACAGTTGTCATGTTTATGTAGGTGATTTGAAATAACTCTAAAAACTACAAGATCTATTTTTTTAAAAAAAACTGTTCCTTGACTTAAGATCCTAAGTGCAATAAATAGACATATTGACTAGAAATTTTTCTGCTTTCATAATGTTATATGAATTGAATATCACAACGTTTATTGCCCTATATAGATTTGTATATCCTTTCATACAAATTTGACCATAGTTAAGTGAGTTTGTATGAGGTACAGGATCCAGAGAGACCTAAACTCTGATAACCCAATGCATGCATATACTGAGGATCAGTGAGTGGATATTTACCTACTCAGATTGGAACCAACATAAATCATTGCTGAATGATTTTTCAAAGTTTTATTTTTATAATTTGGTAAATTATTTGCACTACATTACACAATTGGAGTATACGTTGGCTAAAGAAGGCAAAAGTACATAGAAAGAATATAAATGATTAGAGATAGTATTAAGTAATTAAATTATCAAGATTAACTTCTTGGAAATCCACAAATTGTAATGTCAATATAAACCTTCATCATCCTTTGGGGAAAGGAGACACATGCAATTTACTCTTTACTGTTACAGTTGATCTTTTAACAAACTTAGTGTCTCGTTATTGTCTCTCTTGTAAGACATCAGGTTGTCTCTGTAATTGGCAATTCTCTCCAGGTTTCATCAATAGCCTAGTTTTATTTATCCTACAAGAGGTCACTATTCATGCTATCTCCATCTTTCATTTGGGAAACATCAAAGCCTTTTTGCATATTATGCATATATTAATATGCATACTTTTAAGCATATTCTATGCTTACCCACTTGGGAGCTTTTTTGTACATCATAGAATCTGTTTTCAATATTTTTACTTCCCTTAGCACATCATTCCTACAACTTTGGCTAGGAGGTGTTCTGAAGAATGCAAAATACTTGAAGCAATCCATTCATCTTGTAATATGATGCAGAGAATTACTGGAAATTAACTTCTCTATGGAAATAGGGATAGAGTAAGTCAGCATCTTCAAAAACTCTAATTACTCTGAAGTAATCACTAGTCTCAAATTAGAGTAAGTTGTCTTCATTAATATCCACACAAGAATTCTTACTTCAAGGAAGACAGAAAAGATTCACATCTTGATAAATATTCTCAGCCAAATATGCAAATTTCATGACGATTAAAATCTGCATTTCTCCACTATAAGATTTGAAATAAGGTTCAATCTAATTTGGCTCTGTAATAAAAATGCCACCTTGGCATTTTTACTGCAAGCAACCTTTTGTTGCCTTACCCCTCCTATATTTTTAGTAGTTTTATCTCCTTAGAATAGCTAAGTTAGTAATTCTCTCAGTGTGATAGATGGCATAGTTCTCCTGAATCTCTGAAAAGAATATGATCTGGAGGATTCAGAATAGCTTGGTTCTGGGTTCTTATATAACTGCAATTTCTACTTTCAAACTGATATATTCTTTAGTAAAAAGAGTTTCGATGTAGCATTTGTTGTTACCGCTTTAATGGTAAGCTTAATATAAATATTATCAATAGACACAAGCCAATTATGAATGTTATACATATAACATATACCTACTCTTTATTAAATGCAGACAAATGGCTAGCAAAATAGATGGTCATTGGAAATTTGTAATGTTGGAGGATATGAGATGTGGTAAAATAAGTTGTGTGAAGTTGGGCAGATAAAAGAAACAGGGAGAGGTTTGTCTTTTATCAGCAACGTTCTTCTAAAAAAATTTTTTGTCGAGTGTGTGATTGATTTTGCACAAGACAGAACTCATTGGAAGTTATGCACAGCTTAATCAATGCACAGTTTAATCATTACCAAAAAGTTTCTTGATTTTATGATTCATACGTTTTGGTGTGCTTCATTAAAGCATCATCTCTGTAATATGGAAAATATTTCAACATACACAAAAATTTCAAGAAAAATCTATTAACCATCCAAGTACTTGTTATACTGGTTCTGAAGTCATCAACTCATGAAAAACCTTGAATCTTGTCCCATCAGTTACTTCCCATCACAAATTATTTTGAAGAAAATTTTAGTCATTATGCCTTTATACCATAAAATTTCAGCATATATCTCTAAAGACACAATCTCTTTTGAAGTAGATAAAAATAAGACAGTTATGACAACTGATTATTTTTAACAATAATTCCTTTGTATAATCAGATGTCCAGTGTTCAAATTTATAAATGTGACACTAATGATATATTTATTTTTTATATCCATTTGTAAATAAGGTCATAGAGTACAATTGAAAAATGTCTCTCTACACCACTTTTAAAAAATCATGTATCTTATTTTGAGCTAATTATTGATACAGGTTGGTAAGAAATAATTCAGATAGTCTATGTTTCTTCCACTAGTAACATCTTGCAAAGCTACAGTATAATAACCCAACTAGAATATTGACTCTAATACAATTAAAATACAAGGAGTTTCTGTCACCACAGACCTCTCTCTTGTTGCAGGTTTATGCATACCCATTTTTCTCCTGCCCTCAAACCCCCCTATGCCTCCTGAGAACTATTAATTTGTCCTAATTTATATGGTTGTCTTTTCAACAGTGACACAAAGGTAGAATAACACAGTGGATAAACTTTTGGATTAACTTCCTTTCACTCAATATAACTCTGGAGATTCATCAAAAAATGTTGACTGTTTCATTTGTTCATTCATTTTTATTGCTGAGTAGTATTCTGTGGAATGTATGTAAAAGAGTGTATTAGTTCATCCTGTGAAGGATATCTGCACTTTTTCCAGTGTTGGGCTATTGTGAATAAAGTTACTATAAATATTCATGTACAGATTTTCATGTGAACATGTTTTCATTTTCTGGGAAATTAATGGCCAGGAGTGCATTTAGTGGGTCGTATGGCAGGTGCATGCTTTGATTTTTTTAAGACACTGACAAACTATTTTCCAGACTAGCTGAACCATTTTTTTTCTTTTCTTTTTAAAGATTTATTTACTTATACCTACAGAACTAGGGTACAGGCCAGATATGCAGGGGTGGTGAGAGGATTCACCAGACAGAGAGTGGGGCACAGAACAAGAAGGTGGACTGAAATACACTGCTGAGGGGAGCAGTGGGTGGGTCAGGAGAGGTCTGCCACCAGGGAGGGCCCTAGCCGAACCATTTTATATTTGTACCATTGAGAAATCCAGTTTCTTCACATCCTTTCCAGTATTAGGTATTGCCACTATTTGAACTCTAGAAATTATGACAGATATGCAGTGATTGATATTATGGTCTTGCCATTCATTTTTCCTTATGCCTAGTGATAATCCTGGAAAAGGATTGAACTAGGGCATGTTATATAAAAAGTCACAGAGCAATGTGTTCTTGAATAAATAGTCCATTGTCATAAACTTTTGGATAATTTTAATAATTCTGGAAAAGTTGATTTTGATGACTTTTACCAGGTTTCATTTTTTATTGAAATGACAATTTTTATAGATTCTTCCTCTGCTATTTTTGTGACAGTTTAGTGTCGTTTTCTTTTTCTCTCTAAGACTTTTTCTTTGGCTCCTATATTATTTAAATGTGTGTTATTTAGTTTCCTGTGTTTGGAAATTTTTCTCTTTTCTATTTCTGATATCTAGTTTGCTTTTATTGTAGTTAGAGTGTCTGTATTATTTCAATTATTTTAAATATGCTGAGAGTCCACCCCTGGTGGCGCAACAGGTTAGAAGCAGCACTGCAAGCTGGCCACAGCAGCTTCAGTGCTAGTTTGATCCCCTGCCCCGGATGTGACCACGTGTTGCCACAGACCTCCCCTGACCTGCTCGCTGCTCCCTTCCACAGTGCACTTTGTTGATCTGCCTGTTCTGCTTCCCACTCTGTCTCTGGTGAATCCTCTTACTGCCCCTGCACCTCTGGCCTGTACCCCAGTTCTGTATGCATAAATAAATAAATAAATATGTTGAGGTTTTGAGGGTCCATATTTGGCTAGAAGAAACTACTTCAGGTGACTAGAATTGTGACAATACTTTTTACCACACTAAGTTTTTTGTTTCCTTTTGTCATGCCACTAGGTGTCTCTTACTGCTTTTGTTCTATCTCCCAGGCTAAGTTGTTTCAGGCCCATCTTGCACATTTCCTGACTCTGATATGCAACTAAATATTCTTTAAGGTATATTAAGTCATCAATCTGCACACTAAAGTGCTCATTGTTATTGGGTTGGTCACTATTTCTTGACCTTTACATGGAAAAAACTGGTCTACATAATTTTTACTTAATTGCTTTATCTTACATTTCTATCTCTGCCCTACCAAGAATCTTAGTTCTCAAGGAGTCACAGAAAAATAGAATGAAATATCCCTCATTTATTCTATATTTCAATATATGCACACTAGTCTCATGATTACAGTATCATTACTCACAGTATGATTACTGAATGCAATTTTAGATTTTTCTTGCATTTACATTTTTCCATAGGTTATAGCACACTGGATACATTCAAATGTGGATATTAATGCCACCTTATTTAATGGTTTAATTATCTTTACTGTATAATTGGTATACCAATTGGGCAATGTGTTTCTTTTTTGAACAAATTTACTTCTTTGGACTTACTAAAATTTAATTTTGGTATATGTCTACATGAAGTAGTCACACTGTTCTAATAATAAAATACAGAAAGCAAAATGTAATTAAATATTTTTTTCATGTCATATGATTTTCTCCTAACTCCTATGGAAAACTACTGAAAACATTGTGTATCCATCCATTGTTTATTTTAATATAAGCGTAGTTCAATTTTAGCATTTAAGAATGTTTGTTTTAAATTAGTGTTTTTGTATAACCTTCCTTATATAATACTATATTTCACTCTTATTTTGGGTCATAAAATATTGATTATAATGGAAAACTTTGAACTTATCTAATACTCTTTTCTATCTCTTTATTAAAACTTAATTTAAAGTTGTATCATTTGATTCATGATCAAAATTATATGGGAATCAACATGTTTATTTTTTGCTCTTTCAAGATGTAATTCTAAGTCTTTGCATTTTTTAAAAAGATTTATTTATTTATGCACACAGAACTGGGATACAGGCCAGAGGTTCAGGTGCGATGAGAGAATTCACCAGAGACAGAGTGGGGAGCCGAACAGGCAGATGGATGAAGTACACTGCCGAGGGGAACAGAGGGAGAGACAGGAGAGGTCTGCTGTGCCATGGGAACACCTCCAGGGTCAGAAATCGAATCTCACTAAGTGGCTGGGCTAGCTTGCAGTGCTGTGCCTTAAGCCACTGAGCCACCAGGGAGGGCCCAGTCTTTGTATTTTTAAAGGAAACTTTTATTCAATTACAGTTTGTAATTTTGGTAATATTCTATTACGTTAAATTTTCTTTTTCATTGCTATTATATAGATGTTGGATTATCTTTGCCTGTATTCTATATCTGGTTAGTCTTTTATTTTGAGAATTAGAATATGTCAAGAAAAAAAGAAAAAAAAATAATTGCATGCCTTAATAATTGATTTGGTTTGTCTACTCAGAACTACCTTATAATCATTCAAGTCCTTGCTTCTTATATTTTCCTGTTTATTCAAGCAAGAATGATCTTTATTCTTTAGAATAATTAAAGTTGAGAGACCCTCTCCCACTTGCTTTTTCTGAACCTTTTCCTTCACACTATTATCTCTGTCTTTATCACTTCAGATTCTACTCGCAGCAATTTCTTCTCAATTTGAAATGACCTCACAAAGGCCCTTTTGCTTTGTACGTGAATTGGAGTATATAAAATCCTTCTCTGTTAGTGCTTGTTCTCAAACTTGCCCGACATTTTATTTTTCAGTGAGAACCTACTGTGACTGGGGATTCTCTTTTTGCATTTGTCAAATATTCTACTGCCTGTCTTCACTCTCTACTGGGTTCCTGTTGTGTAGGTCTTGTGCCTATAGGTAGTCTAACCATAACCACTCATTTTGAAGTATTTGTTGATTAATCTATTCATGGTATATGGTATTTGTGTGTTGTAAATTTTCCTATTCTGTTTGCTCTGACACCATCAATATCTTTCATGTTTTTCTAGGGACTAAAAGTTTAATTCTTCTGACACTGCTTGATAATAGCCCTACCGAATTATGTTCTTCTTGGTCTCATGCAGACATTTTGTTTAAGTAACTATGGTAAAGAAATTATTTTGTAATTCATTATAAAAATGGATTATTTGCTTAAATCTGTCTTAAAATGGACTACAGGGCTTTTGGTGGCAGGTATAGTGCACCTACAGGTGCACAACCTATACTTCTAAAACACAAACAATGCTGTTAAGACACTATTACCTAAATATATAGATAGCTTATGTTCTAAATGAATGAATTTTAAAAAGCTCTAATTTTTATTGAATTACATATATGTAATTCACTATGTATGTATACATATGTATGTATACATAGTGTTTGTGTATATGTGTAAAGCAAAGGCTTTACCTTGTCTTGATGCAACGAAAACATAATGGGTCAGGAGTCATAATTTGAACATTTCTTTAGGAATTATGCTGAAGAAAATTTGAAAGTGAGATAAGTCTTATTGAAACTGTTAGTAGAAAGACTATTCATGTGGATTTAATAAGTAAATAATAAATATCTCTTCCTGTTGGAAGAGAAAAACCCTGTATTTGGTTGATTAAAATCTCCCTGATTAGGAGAAAATGATCAGCATATGTACAGTGAACCTACACTTTTTTCATCAAAAGAAGAAAAGAAAGCCAATTTCTATGTTAGGTAAATAAAGGATAGCTACTTAATTGAAATGTAGGAGTAGGGCATGAGCTAGCACTTATGATAGTCAAAAGACTTCTGTCAACAGCTGAATTAATCTTCATAGTGCTTTCCACACATCAAGGAGATTCAGTCAGATGTCCTTTATATATGTCGGTATATTAAATACTTTGAGAAAATATTAAAAAAATAAATAAACTTAAATCATAGTTGTATGCTACTCTCTAACTTACAATTATTAGGCTTCAATTTATTTTTAAGGTTGACTTACTACCACTCTTTTCAATAGAACACTGAATCTCTGGAAAACATGATATAATTTCTTTGGTTTAGTTACCTAAAATTCATTTGAAATTTTCTGTTTAAGCCATATGATCACTGCCACCCACATGCCATCTGGTGGCACATTTCCAGATGGCACAAGGGAAGTAATAAGCCTCTAAAATTTTGTCCTATAAATCCAAACCAAGAAAGTGTTTATAAGTGGATTCATATTCCTGAATTTTCTTTTAGGAAATACTTTAATTCACTTAATTAAACAACAACAGCAATGACAAAAAACTTCATTACAATTCAGTATGATTGATTGAAATTCTGGGTCTTCTAGCAAAACAACTAAGTGCCATGTATACAAGATTCACCCTTCCAACTTCCATTCCTGCTTTTGGTGGTTCCCAAAACATGAGAGTTAGTAGAACAATATTGTGATATCAGATCTTGTTAGTCATACAGTTGCTGCAGAAATCTCACTGCTGTTTTATGTAAACTCTTGAAGCAATCGTTCTAAGCTTGTTTGTACATTAGTATCACCTGGGTGTCATGAAAAGCATGAATGCCAAGCAACAACCCTCATGGATTATCTAAGACTGACAGTGTGAATGAAACACATAACTTTTTAAACCTTTCCAGATGTTGGCAATGTGCAGCCATGCTTTAGAAACACTGACACTGAAGATTGTCTAATTAACCTAAAGTGTATACTTGTGGAGATAAAGTAACTTGAAGAACTTTTAAAACATCAAAAATATGTTGAAAGTATCACAACTAGTTCATAATTTAGGAGACCACAACAACAAAAAAGAGATACATACTTTGATGATATATAGAAAGATAAAGCAATATAAAAGCCAAGCTTTTTATATAGGTTTATCTAGTGTTATTTCCGAAGCAATGTCAGTCATCTAACTTTAAAGACCTATATAGAGTCAAAAGAAAGAATGGTGTAACAGCTTTTTTAAGTACACAAGAAAAACAAACAAACAAACAAACAAAGAAAAAAACCCAGGGACCTCCCTGGTGGTGCAAGGGAATAAAGTGCAGCACTATGACGCTATCCGCAGCCACTGAAGCATGAGTTCAACCCCCCCGCCAGGGAGCTGACACTTGGCACAGCAGACCTCTCCTGTCTCGCCCTCTGTTCCCCTCAGCAGTGTATTTCAGTTGATCTGCCTGTTCTGTTCCCCACTCTCTTCTGGTGAATGCTCTTACCCTCTGAACCTCTGACCTGTACCCCAGTTCTTGTATGCATACATAAATAAATATTAAAAAAAATACATCAGAAAACAGTTATACAATGTTTTCCTAAGCACTATTATAGTATGTTTGTTTTTTAAATACACTATCCGTGTATTTCTATATCCATATATTTCTTTTGACTTAAAATTTAATAAACTTGAAGTACTTTTACATTTTCCTTATTATTTCATATTCTCACTTTTTAAAAACATTTTTTCATGTAATATGGTGTTTAGTATAAAAGGAATATGGTTAACACAACAACAACTAAAAAACCGCAAGATTTGTTTCGTTTTAACTTATATCTGCTTGTTCTCATTATCTCTTTTTAGGACCCTACAGTCTAAAGAGAAAATAACTGCACTTATGTTTCAATTTATGCTGCAAGTTTTGCACCTGTAATTTATTTATATCATTTACGTATAATTTCATTTGAAATTAAAATGTTATTCACTCAATAAAGATTAGAAGATGTAGCAAATGATACTATCATCTAGGAAAACCTTTCCTTGAGACCAACTTTAATAGTAGTTAAAAATCAGACCTTAGTTTCCAAATATCAAAATAAGAGTCTTACTCATATGGAACATTCTGATGAGTGCACATATTTATAAAGTGGTTATAATTTGATCTTTGAAAATTATGAGTCAATCCCACACCATCTTGAGAGAAAGAGCAATTTAAAAGATGGGTATGTTTTTAAGTTTTGACTTTTTAAAATCTGAGGTGACATTGTTTAGACAGCTAGAGGATCTCCCCCTTCAGGTGCTGCTATTACACCACACCCAGTCCCAAGACTTGCAAAGTCCCCCAATATAATCCTTTGTGTTCCCATACACTTGGTTCTTTCTCCAACTCCTTCCTCACACCTTCCTGTAGCCTCATTTCTATAGTCATAGTTCTAGGGCTGTATTTGACCCTGGGTTTTGTTTCTGTGTATTACACATAGAAGCAATATTATCTTTTCTCCTTTTGACTTCTTTTGCTTTGCATAATTCCCTTTAGTTCCTTCCATGTTATCAGCAGTGGCAAGAGTTTATCTTCTTTATAGGTGAGCCATATTCCATGGTGTATATATACCATGTCTTCCTGATGCATTCATGTTTTGGGCCACTCAGGTTGTTTTCATAGCTTGGCTATTGTGATAATGCTGTGATGAAAAAAAGAAACACATTTCCCTTGAAATTAGTGTACTGGCTTTCTTCAAGCAGATACCAAAGAGTTGAATTCTGGGTTGGCCATATGATAGATGCATTTTTAATATTTTGAGAAACTTCCATAGTGTTTTCCGTAGAGGCTGGAGCAGTCCACATTCCTATGAACAGTGAAGGTGGACTCCGTTTTCTCCACATCCATGCCTATACATGCTTTTTATTCCTGATCATTTTGGAATGGGGCATTCTCGCAGGTGTGGGTGATATCTTATTCCGGTTTTGATTTGCATTTTCCTGTCCACAAGTGATGTTGAGCATTTTTTTCTTGTGCCTGTTGGCCATCTGTATGTCTTACTCAGAGAAGTGTCTACTGATCTTCCCGTTTTTTTTGATTGTTTCTTTCTGAAGAGTTGTATCAGTTCTTTGTAGATATTGTATATCAGTCCCTTGTTGGATGTATGATGTGAAAATATTTTCCCCACATTCTTCTAGAAGGGTATCTTCATTTGATTGATAGTCTTGTTCATTGTGCAGAAGCTTTTTAGTCTGGTGAAGTTCCAATTATTTATATTACCTTTGTTTTCCTTGCTGTTACCAGCAAATATACAATGATATCTGAAGATTATATTATGGTGTTTTGCCTATGGTTTCTGGTTTCTTGTATGTATTTTATGTCTCTTTGTGATCCAAGTGGCCATCCCATGTCTTTTGATTGGTAAATTCAGCTCATTTACATTTAAAGTGATTATTGACCTATGAAAGTCTACTAATGGCATTTTCCCCTCAGTATTGTGCTTCTGTTTCTTTGTTCAGTTTTTTTGTGGATGTTGTTCTCCTAGCTTTATATAGAACAGCTCTTTTTATTTATTCTTGGGAGAATCTAGCTTTTTTCAAACTCCTTCAGTTTGTCTTTATCTGAGAAGGCCCTTTTTACTCCCTCATATCTGAAGGAGAGCCTTGCAGGATAGAGTATTCTCATCTAACTTTTTTATATTTAAGTACTTTGATTGTGTTTTCAGTATTTTTTCCTAAGGCATGTCAGATATAAGCCTAATTGTGGATCCTTTGCAAGTTATCTGTTTCCTTCCCCTAACCAGCTTCAATGTTCTTTCTTTGTCTTGAAATCTTGAAAGTTTTACTACTGTTCTCATTAGATTGATGTAGGTCTCATAAGGTCTATTTAACTAGGTGTTCTTTTAGCTTCATGAACATGCATATGTGATTCCTCCTCCAAGTTTTGGGTATTTTTATGCTATTATTTAAATATTTTTTCTGTTCCTTTCCTGCTCTCATTTCCTTTTGGTATACTCATTATTTTTATATATCCTTTATTCATGGAGTCAGATAATCCTTAAAGTGTTTCTTCTTGTTTTATTTATATTTCTCTTTCTTCTTTCACCTAAATTCTTTGTGCATTATCATCTTTGTGGTCATTGATTAGATTTTTCCATCCTGTCTATTCGTTGTTCATAAGTATATTTAAAAAAATATTTTAAAAACCCAGTCTTTGTCTCCTGTTCATTAATTTCATTTCTAAGGACATTAATTTGTTTACTTGAGTTACCTTATACATTTTATCAGTTTTTTGGTATTTGAATTTCTGTATCATGGCAAATTTGAACTCTGAGTCTAATAAGAAAATATCTTTCATGTCTTTGTGATTGCATTATGGGGATTGTTTCTCTTAGTGGTGTAATATTCCCCTGAGGACTCAATTTGTCATTTGTAGTATTTTTCCTCTCTCTATTATTGGCTTAGTATTAAAGTTGTGAGCTTCCCTTTTCCAGTAGATGGCACTACTCACCAGAGAGATCTAATCTGTAGTTGCTTTTTTGGAGTTGGGAGGGTCCTGAGGGGTCCATGACCCCATCTGTGGGCATGGCTTGTGCCTGTAATAACACTTATACACTTCTCTCTGCATTTCAGACATACCTTTCTGCAGTCTGTGGGTAGGATTTCTGTGTAACTTCCTAGTGCTATCCAACTCACTTTTTCACCATGTCCACTTGATATCTGTTTCTGCTATATCCTTAGGTAAGTGGCAGTTGGGAGTTGCAACTTTCTGAGCTTTTTCTTCCTCCCTGGGGATTCTGTCCACTTGGTTCACTCCAGCAGTCTTGTACACATCTCCCCATGCAGCTCTGCCCTCCCCATGCACAGGCTTGAATAAGGCTTGTGGACACTTCTGCCCCTACAGCTTTTGTTGCCTAGAGTTGAATTTCTTCTCTGTCTCTTCTGTCATACATGGTCAGCATTGGTCACCAATATTCAGGTTGTGTGCCAATGTCATCCCAAGTCATGGGATCCTCTGAGTCAAATGCCTATCTGGATTACTTTCAATTATTCCCTTAGAGAGAAACATGAACTCTTCTGATGCCATCATCCCAGTCTCCTTGCTGACTGTACCCAGCATAGAGCTGTGAGCTTACTCTATGTATTATCCTACAGTTTCTCAAGACTAATGTGAAGCTCAGTGTCATCCAATCGCCAATTGCTGGGAGTCTCCTGGTGTTCCACAGGTAATTATGTGCATGTGTTACAGGGCATCCCCAATGTGAAATGGGTTACCTGATGATGGGTCCTCACCTGTGCACTTAAAGGGACTTATAATAAGATTCAACTGCAGGCACACACAAAAAGGCTAATAAAGGGTTTATTTATAAAAGAAGGGGAATGAATAGCTCAGGGAATAAGAGAGGGAGATAAGTTGGTTAATGTATTCTACCAGTTCTTCTGACCTGGACCCCTAATAGCATGCTGAGAACCAACAAAAAGCCAAGAGTCAAGCCATGAGCCTGAGGCCAAGAGATCCCCAATGGCCCACATTTCTGGTTTTATATCAAACCTGGCTGCTTAAATTCACCCTCAGATCCTAGCAATCCTCCCTTTGGTGATGATGGGATTTGTAGTTCTGGTGCCTGGAGTGGCGGTGGAGTCCTCAAAACACGTATCTATAGAGTTCCTTCAGGACATCCTTGCCCCCTAACACATGTTCCTGCAAGTAACACGGCAAGAAGCTGTAGGCAAGAGAGTAAGTCATATGCTGCATGCGAGAGTCTATGGAGAACCAACTTTGAATTTCTGAATCCTGCATAATCTTTCAATTACATTTTTGTTACATATTGAAAAAAACCATACATATTAACTAACACCACCATTTCTGAGTTTTAGTTGCACTTTTATTTAAGTGTTTTAAGAAAAACATTCCCCTTGTATGTGAAGTTCAAAAGTCACACAGATTATTTTGTAAAAAAAAAGGCCCTCCCTAGGGGCGCAGCAGGTTAAAGCACTGCCCTAAGAATCAAAAGCTACTTCCACATGAGTTTGATCACTGCCTGCCCTGGAAGAGATCCACATGGGGCGGCAGACCTCTCCTGACCCACCCACCCACTGCTCCCCTCAGCAGTGTACTTCCTCGATCTGCCTGTTCTGCTCCCCACTCTGTCTCTGGTGAAGTTTCTCACCCTCTGCATCTCTGGCCTGTACCCCAGTTCTGTATGAATAAATAAATAAATCTTTTAAAAAACACACACACAAAAAAAAAAATCCCGAGTTTCATGAAATGGAAATGTCATATATTTATATAATGGAATATTATTTCTATTGAATATGAAAAATGAAGAATTAAATGAAGAAGTATCAAATTCTGATACATGCTCTAACATTGATAAACATTAAAATTATAATAAATGAAAAAGTCAACTACATAGGACCCATGTTATATCATTTAATTTATATGAACTCTCCAGAAGAGGCAAACTATATATAAAGTAAATTGGTGATTTTCTAGGACTAAGGGTTCATTATGGAATGTGAAAATAACTCTAAGTGGGTACCAATGGAATTTCTTTTTGGGGTGTTGAAAAATTTCTAAATTTAGATTGTGGGATGATTTCATAACTCCATAAATATACTAAAAATGCTTAATTGTATACTTTAAATGGATGTCTTTGTGTTATTTTAAATTAAATTACCAAGCTGCTTTTAAGAAAAGATGAATTCTGAATAATGCTATGAGGCTAGCCTGAGGTTAATTCCTTTTATGAGATAATCTACTTACATAAATATAACATAGACCCATCTTATATCAGTAATGCTGAAGTGAATATTGTAGGCAAGTAAAATCATTTACAAGCTTTCTACCAAAAATTCTGACAAGTTGAGATAAGATTCTGGCAGGGCTTCAGGGAGCTGACCCACATGACACAGTAGACCCCCTCCTGTCTCACCCACTGCTCCCCTCAGCAGTGTATTTCAGTAGGTCTGCCTGTTCTGCTCCCCTCTGTGATGCTGGTGTATCCTCTCACCCTCTGACCCACCATTGGCCTACACCCCCATTCTTGCATGCATAAATTAATAAAATAAATATTTTTTATAATAAATGCATACTCCAAATTGTATGTGTTGAATTTAGCAATGGAAGCCAGTTATTGAGTCTATATGGAAATTATATAAAAATAATAGTATCATGACTATTTTAGGAAATATATATTAATAGACCATATAATTGTGAAAGATGAAAATAAAGAGCAAAATTTTTTTAAAAGGAAAGTAAGTTTATATGCCACCAGTTTCACTTAATTCAAAAGTTCAACAATTTCCCCTGAAGTCATAGAATTTTGAAAGCATTTCAGTGATACATTTTTTTTAAAGATTTATTTATTTATTTGTACAGAACTGGGGTACAGGCCAGAGATGCGGAGGGTGAGAGGATTCACCAGAGACAGAGCGGGAAGCAGAACAGGCAGATCGACGAAGTACACTGCTGAGGGGAGCAGTGGGCGGGTCAGGAGAGGTCTGCCTCGCCATGTGGTCACCTCCGGGGCAGGCGGGAATCGAACTCATGCGGAAGTGGCTTTAGTTTCTTAGTGCAGTGCTTTAACCCGCTGCGCCACCAGGGAGGGCCGTCAGTGATACTTTTAATGAACTACTTTCCTACTCTGGGTTTTTGTCAGCTCAATGCACTATAAGGAACATTAATTATGATGCTTAAAAAGTAATTAAAAGGCCATTTAATTTTTACCTGTCCTCTGTCAATATTGAACATTGCTATGAGCATTGAATATTAGAACTTATCTTATTGGATATAATATTTTCATAAGGAGATGTCCTTTACTATTTTTGAGCAACCTTTTCCAAGATCTACCTGCCATCAATATCACATCAAATTCTCTTTTAAATTTGCTTCGCTATTCCAGATAATTAGTCCCACCATCTGTTCAGACAGCCTTGATATTTCAGTTACTTTTGACTCCTCTCATTAGCTGCCAAGCTTAGCTGAAGAGAACGGACATAGCTCAAAGGAGTAATAGGGAAACCAGAAGAATTATTTTCTCTTAAGCTTGAGGAGTTTTGTATATTCTGAGACGATTTCATATTTTCTACTTTTCAGAAGAAATACCTTTTTGATGATAAAGGGAAGGGTATGAGAATCTACTGTTGAGAACATGTTGGCATTATTTTGCATCAGAGTGACATGTAGAATTGCACATCAATCAGTGACTTATTAGCTGAGGGAATAGTGTTCCCAGTCAAATATTGTTTGAAGATGCCCTTTCTGTTAGGGAAAGAAAGCAACAAGAGAGGGCAAAAGAAACTGATCTCTAGATTCATAAGCCAACACAATTTCATAGCAGGCAATGAGAAAGTTAAGTTTTATACTTCAGCAATGATAAAGTTGGACTGTTAGTGTTAAATTTTAGGTAGTATATACACATTGGCTTTCAGTGTACACCTGAAGCTTATATGTAATAATGCAATATCACCACAGTAAATAACACAAAGTACTAATTAAAAGAAAAAAGAAGTGACAAAGTAAGGGTTTAGTTTAGACAAAAAAAGCACATTCTAAGAAGTAAGGTGATTTTTTATTGTGGTTTTGATTTGTATTTCCCTTATTATAATTAGTGAT
>NW_004567120.1:20538333-20571793 GCF_000260355.1 Condylura cristata | reverse complement strand
CCTCTCACCGCTCCTGAGCCTCTGGCCTGTACCCCAGTTCTGTATGTACAAATAAATCTTTAAAAAAAAATGTTTACATACATTTTACAACATTTTTAAAAAGATTTATTTATTTATGCATAGAAGAACTGGGGTACAGGCCAGAGGTGCTGGGGGTGAGAGGATTCACCTGAGAGAGAGTGGGGAGCAGAAAAGGCACAGTTATTGAAATACACTGCTGAGGGGAGCAGCAGGTGAGACAGGAGGTGTCTGCTGCCTCATGTGGGTCACCCCCCTGGCTAGGGATTGAACTTGTGCTGCAGTAGTTGCCAATGGCTTCACAGTGCTGTGCTTTAACCCCTTGTGCCACCAGGGAGGGCTCTACATCAAATGTTTTAATCAATAGATGTTTTTAACTTATTGTAGTATTTCAATTTTAGATTTTGTTGTTTATACTTTTGGTGTTACAGAAAAAAAGAATCACTGACAATACCAAACATTAAGTAGTTTTTCCTTGCCTTTTTCAAAGAATTCTTAATCCATTTTGAGTTCATTTTTGGGAGTGGTATAAGGGTCTCATTTCATTCTTTGCATTTGAATATCCTATTTTCCCAACATCTTTTATTGAAGCTTCTATCCCTTCTTTATTGACTATATTCTTGACTCCCTTGTCAAAGATTGACTATACATGCAATGATCTGGGTCCTCAATTTTGTTCCATTTTTATCTATGTTTGTGTTGATGCTAGCTCCATGCTGTTTCACTATGGTAGATATGTACCATAATTTGAATTTCAGAAACATGATGCCCCTGGTTCTGTCCTTACTCAGGGTTGCTTTGGTTACTCATGGTCATTCTGTGGTTCCATATTAACTTTAATACGTGCTCTTCTATTTGTGAAAGATACCATTGAAATTTTGCTGGAGATCGCATTGAATCTATAGATCATTTCGATGAGTAAGAACATTTTAACATTTAATTCTTTGATCCATGTATACAGGATGTTTCCATTTATTTGTATCCTCTTCAATTTCCTTCCTCAATGTCTTACAATTTCTAATATCTAAAATTTTCTCATTCTTGGAAAACTTCATTCCTAAGCATTTTGTTATTTCTGATGTTATTGTAAATGTGATTGTTTTCTTTTTATAAATAATTCATTGTCAGTGTATAGAAATTTAATTGATTTTTGTTTGTTGATTTTATGTAATGAAGATTCACTGAATTCATTTATTAGTTCTAACAGTTTAGAAATCATATGATAATCAGGAAAAAAGGAAACAAAGTATTGTAATAAATTAAAAACTAAAATCATCAAGCAACTATTAACCAGAAACATTCTACAGGCAGAGAGAAGAAAAGGATATAAATAGGGGTGGGATGAGCACACGGGACTATGGTGATGGCATATTGGTGAATTGGTGGTGGGAAGCCCACGGGGATTACAACCAAGATCAAAATTGTACTAAATGAAGAATGATGTAAAAATATATATTTAAAAACTAAAAATAAAATAAAAATCATATGATAATCTCAACAAATGACAAAAACATTTGTAAAAATTTAGTATCACTTCATGATAAAAACACTCAACAAGTTGAGTATAGAAGTAACATATCTTAATATAACCAGGACCATAAGCTGACATCAAATACAAGGTAAAAGTTTGAAAGATTTCTGTCTAACATCGGGACAAGGGTGACAACATTCATCATTTTTATTCAATGTAGTACTAAAAGTTTTAGCCTGAGCAATTAAGCAAGAAAAAGAAGTGAGACAACATTCAAATCAGAAAGGAGGGTGCAAGCATTTTCTGGTTGCGAATGACTGGATCTTGTTTACAGTAAATTATAAAAACCTCCACCAAAAAAAGTAATAGCAACAGTAACTGCAGAGTTCGTCATGAGCACTGCAGCAGGTGTAAGGTTGTTAAAGAAGCTACAGGGGGTCTTTTTTCAATTCTAGTTACTAGGGACATTTGCAGCAGTGACTGCTGGAACCTGTGTTGACTGCTGGAACCTGTGTTGTGCACACTCTTAGCTGCATGGGCCAACAATAAGTGCCAGCTTAAGATTCAAGTGTGGTTGGGCCAGGGCCAGGGCCAGCAACAATAGCCAGAACCAGCTCTGCAGGCACTCACAGTTGTAATAGCCCTAGCTATTGGCATGCACTTCTTTGGGAATGAGTCTTATCTTGAGTATATGCACAACCATAGAAACCGTGGTGGGAGTAGTGCCCATGGAGTACAGGTGCACCTCTGGAGGGGCTAGTTGCAGTTAAGCCATAGTACAGCCTAATAACGGGAAATACAGCTAGATACAGACCTTCACGCAGCTGCTGAGGAAAAAACTTGGCTATTGACATGTACACCTGTGGCTTTGGATCTTCTCATGGATATTTACACAATAGCAGACTGAAGCTGTGAGGCCGACTTAAGGTGTGCAGGTACACAACTGGAAATGTTAACCCTAAGCACACACAGACAGTAGTGGTCAACTACAGAGGTCTAAGCTAGTGTTTTATACCTGAGCAGACACAGGCTGCTTACACAGGCTTACACTGGCTGCCTGTGCAGTTTCTAGGCTCTAGCAGGGGCAGGGATAAAATGGTTTGGGGAAACAGAGAGTGCAAGATGCGACATAGCAAACTGACTCTTGTGAACACAGATGCCTTTGGGGTGAAAACCAGTCCAAGCTCTAAAGGGGCTGTGGCAGCTACTCTGGCTGTTGGTTTCTCCAGAGTGAAAGCTATTTGAGTCATCTGTAGAGCAGGTCAGTGGAACTATGGTTGCTTCCATTGCATAGCTGATAAAGGTATTCTCTGTTCTTCCATGTGCCTGTCTCCACACATCCTAGCTCTTGGTCTCTTCTTGCAATGTCTCAAAATTCTGGAAAAGCTGATCCCTCACTCTGCTTTCTCTTTTCCACTGAGTAAATCTCTTCCTAATTGAGAATGTTTCCTCTTGGGAGTGGGTAATGCAGCTTGGGGGAGGGGTAAGGGGGTGGGGAGGGGCCAAACAAAATGAAGCTTTTCTTCCTCAATGTTTTCTCAGCTTTGGTTCTTTTTCCCTACTTGTTGCTAAAGTTTTTTAAGTGGACTCCTAAGAACTACAAGAGCTATTTTTACATATGGATAACTGTCAAATTATTCATCTTTTTGGGGAGACAGGATTTGGGGGATCTTCATTACTTTTGGTGATGTCACTCTGTCCTCAATTGTCAGAGATATTATTTCTCTTCTCATAGTTGGGTATACTTATTGAAATCTGATTTCCTCTCCAAGGATTTGAGATTAAGCACTGAGGAAAGTCCCTGATGTGGCAGAGCTGACCAGAAGACTAACCTATGATAAGAGAAATATAATATTCATTTTATGCTTTTCTTTGATTTTCTAAAATCCCTTTCTATTGTGTTCCTTTAAAAATTTCATTAATTTCTGCTCTACTTTACTTTCTTCAACTTCTTTTGAGTTTATTCAATTTTCTATTTCTAACTTCTGATTAGCACATTAATTTTAGCCTTTCATTATTTCTATACAAGTGTTTAAAATTACCAATTTTCCATAACTATGATCTTCGTTGCATCCATTGTTTCATCTTTCATTATTTTTCAAGTAAAGTTTTATGAGTTTTTAAATTTTTCATCATTATATTTTCTATTATCCATGCATTACATAGAAATTAATTTTTGTCAGTTATTACTGTAGCTAAAATTTCTAAATATGGGATTTCATAGTTAAGTTGCACTGAAGTTAGTGAGATGGTCAATGACATGGATTATTTGATATATGTTAAGATATGTGACCAATTTCTTAAAGTGATGAGAGAAAATAATTAACTTATTGAGAAATCATTCTTTTCCAGGCTATGTAATTTTTTTTTTTTACATATTAGCCCAATGAATACTCTCAATAACTATATAAGTTAGTTTTATATTATCTGCATTTCAAAGATGAGAACGCAGATACAGGAAGGTTAATATAATTACATCGTTTCTTTTGATTTGGTGATGTCTGGTATATGTCTTTCTATTCTTTAACTTTGGTTATTTCTTTGTTCTTTATGTTTCTGTTATGCCCCTTTTAAGTAGCATATTGTGGGGTTTTCAAAATCCAACCCCAAAATGTATTTTTTAAATGGCTTATTTCCTCTGACTATATTTGTTGTATAGCTGTCATAAATTTTTTTTTAAGATTTATTTGTGCATACAGAACTGGGGTAATAAATGGTTTATGACATGGGGAATTTTTTTTTCTATTTAGCATAATTTTCTCTGTATCTTTTGGTCTCTTTAAATGCCTTAAACAAACTTCTCTGTTCATATAATTTTTCCCATTTATTGGTTAAGCAGTTATATCTCCAATTTATTTTTCATGATTTTCATTAAAGTTTTAACACAGTTTATGAAAGTGTAATGTCTCCCTCTTCCCCTGAATAATACAAATATGTCAGGAAATTTTAAATAATTTCTTTCTTCACATCTCGCATGAAATTAGTGTGAGTTGTTTCTTTAGCTCTACCTTATTTTGTTATCCAATAATGCAAGTATCATTTTCAATATTTTTCTAATCATTTCCAATTTCCTTGAACACTTATTTTTTGTATCTCAGAAGTAACTTTGGAAGTTCATATTTTTACAAGCTCCTTTAATGCTAATTTCTTGGCAAAAAGCAGTGATATACACAAGCTGATAAAGATTTTCCCCTTTGATCAGAGGACCAGTTATATTAGAGAAGGCGCCCCTACTACTGCATCTTAAATAAATACTCATCTTAACTAATGACATCCGTAACAATCGACCACATTGTTACGTAGTGGAGGTTAAGACTTTAATATATGAAACTCAGTCCACATCAACTTAAAAGTTTCCAATCAACATTTCAACAATTTTTAAAAATTTACTTACTTATGCCTATAGAACTGGGGTACAGCCAGAGGTACAGGGGCAGTACGAAGATTCACCAGAGGCAGAGTGGGGAACAGAACAGGCCAACTGATGAAGTACACTGCTGAGGGGAGCAGTGGGCTGGTCAGGAGAGGTCTGCGGTGCCCTGGATTACCTCTGGGCCCGGGATCAAACTCACACTGAAGCAGCTACGGCTAGCTTGCAGTGCTTCATCACATTGTGCCACCAGGGAGGACCCCACTTCAACAATATTAATAACTTTTGATGGTCACTGTGCATACCTATTTTACTCATTAGAAATTACAAAATTATTACTTTTTAATCCCACCATTTCTTCTATATTGTCCAGATTACTTCTATAAAGAGAAGTTTTCCCTCATGAAGTATTTCACTCTTCTGAATTTTTAATGCATGAAAGTCATGTTAAATGACTTTTTCCTTCTGCCTTTTTTTCAAAATAATGAGTGGGTAATCCATAAATTTCCAATTGTGACTAACAATGAACATTAAATGCATTAGCATGAACCTGTGTATGTTCACTAATATTTGCTGGTTTTTAAATGTTATTATTCCTAGTAATAAGTCTATTGTCCTATCTTAGGGCAGGATACTTTTGATACAACATTAGTAATTTTTTCCACACTGATTCGAGATACCATTCTTATCATATACTGTATCTCTTTGAACATTGGATTTCTTTTGTATGATGTTCAGATTCAAAAGTGTTAACTTTCATCACAGTAGAGAGATTCCTCGTCTGATTCAAACCAAATGCACATAACCACAGAATAAATTTATTGGGTGAATACACATTACCATATGAACATACAATTCAATTGGCAGTAAAAGCGGAGAGCCATATGAACCACTTGGTGAGATTCGGGCAGAGTATAGTGCTAGTGATGTCTGGGGCCCAAGGAGCTAACTGTAGTATCAATTTGCAGGGCAAAATCCCCTGTGGGTTTTGCTGGAGCTTGGAGAAATCTTTAGTACTATGAACATGGAGTCCAACAGCATCTCAAATTGTCTTAATTTGACTCCTACGTTTATCACATTTTCAGAGGCATTTTATCAGGACCACTTTTAACTTTAATTTAAGCAGGGTCATTCTCTTTGGCATAGTCAAATTTTTATGTTTTGCCTTTAACATCCTTGTTTATCAGTGCACTCATAACAACTGGTTGCTTTTTTAGATTAATAACTTTTAGTCCTATATTAGTTGTCCTCCCATCTCCATGTATTGTAAGAGTTATTACAATAACTACACATAATGGTCTCCTTCTGAATGTTTTCTGTTGTTTATTTTCTATTTTTGTTAGAAAGGGGTTATGATATGTTTAACATTTTGTAAGTGCTGGTCACTTTCGTCCCCCCATCCCATAATTTTAGTTTTTCACTAATTCTTAAGAATAATCAGTAGCTTTATATTACAAACTCATTCATTTATTCAACCTATGTGTTTTTGTATTGTTTTATATATTTCCTTATGTAGGTTTATATATATATATCCTGTGAATTCATCATTGACTATATTTTATTTTATTACTATTACAAATGTGGTCTATTATTCCATTGTTTTTAATTCTGATTGTTTTTAATATAAGTTCTATTGTATTTTGTATCTTAATGTTATATATTTCTACTATAGTAAGTCCTCTTATTAATTATATTTTTCATTAATTTTTTTGATTCTCAACTTCTATACCTTTACCATCTGCAAATATAGTTCTAGCAGATTTATACTTTTTAAGGAGGCATAATTTGCAACCCAACCCAAAAATATGCCTCTTGAATATAAAGCTTATTTTGAGCTGGGTATTTATTATTATGCATATGTACGTGTGTGTGTGTGTGTGTGTATAACATCTTTTTTTTTTTTTTTAACAATGTTTGCTTTCTTTTCTTAGGTGTAGTCCCCACAGAATTTCCATCATCAGTTTACCGGTCCACCATCACCATAGTCCCTTGTGCTCTTCCTACCCTCGCTTTGAATTCTCTCCCTCCCCCACCCCTGCAGAGTGTCTGTCTCTGATTTATACTTGTCTATTTTTGTTTTGTTTTGTTATGATTATTATTTTTTCCCTAATGTCTTATTTATTTCCCCTATATTCCTCCTATGAGTGAAATCATCTGATATGTATATATTTTTTCCTTCTGACTTATTTCACTGAGCATAGTCCCTTCTATAAGCTGGGTATTATTAAGGACTGCCTCTGAAAACTAAGTAGCAGTTACTCTTGTTTGGGACATTCATAAGTATAAAGGAAAATCATCATTTATAAGGATGTCTTCATTACTGTGTCAGAAGAGAGGGTAGAACATCTTTCTAGAAATTTATTAAAATGTAAAACAGCAGGCCCTCCCTGGTGGCGCAGTGGGTTAAAGCACAGCACTAAAAAGCTAAAGCCACTTCTGCCTGAGTTCGATACCCGCCTGCCCCGGAGGTGACCACAGGGCATGGCAGACCTCTCCTGACTCACCCGCTGCTCCCCTCAGCAGTGTACTTTGTCGATCTGCCTGTTTTGCTCCCCACTCTGTCTCTGGTGAAGCCTCTCGCTGCCCCTGAGCCTCTGGCCTGTACCCTAGTTCTATATGCACAAATAAATAAATCTTAAAAAAAAAAGTGCCTCAGTCAAATCTCAGAATAGTAAAAAGAAAATTATTCTCCTTCCCCTATTATATCAACTGTTTTATCTAACTACACTGGCTAAAACATTTCATGCAATATTTGTAGCAGTGGAGACAATGAGTACCCTTTAATGGGGAAGTCTATGCAGTTTACCAATTGAGAAATATGCTGAATTAGGGGCTGATGATTATATGTTTATGAATATCCACAGATTCAGTCAACCTAAAAGTTCAGAAGCAATTAAAGATCTTATTTGGGGTCAAAGAATTGTAATTTAGAAAAAACAGATTGAGGTAGAAACACACACAGTGTTGCAAGAAGGAGAAAAAGATAAGTTTTTTTTTATGGGAGAAAAGTTGAAGATGAGTTAAATAGTTAATAAAATGTTAATTGGGGCCTTCCCTAGTGGCGCAGCAGGTTAAAGCACAGCACTAAGAAGCTAAAGCCACTTCAGCATGAGTTCGATCCCCGCCTGCCCCAGAGGAGATCCACATGGCGTGGCAGACCTCTCCTGACCCGCTCGCTGCTCCCTTCAGCAGTGTACTTCCTCAGTCGGCCTGTTCTGCTCCCCACTCTGTCTCTGGTGAATCCTCTTATAGCCACTGCACCTCTGGCCTTTACTCCAGTTCTGTATACATAAATAAATAAATCGTTAAAAATGTTAATTTGCACTAATAAACTGTTTTTGACTGTATGTAATTGGTTACTGAGTTTATCCTTTGGTAAAAAGCTTGTATCATCAGTCTTAATGATCAAGATGATTGCTGAAGCATTTGTTTCTTAGAAACAATTACTTTTGACCTACTCCAAAGGTCTTTGGCTCAGTTCACCAAGAGAGGTAATGCAACTTTTCCATAATAGTTTACCTAACTCCATTTTAAAATGGCAGCAACAGTCAATGTCCACAATTTTTATTTAATGTAATGTTTTAAAAAGTACTGGTTGAGTGGAATTGAATAGAAAACCCAGATATAAACCCATAGGTTTCTGGGCAGCTAATCTTAGACAAAGGAACAAAGAAGATACAGTGAAACAAAGAAAGCTTGTTCAACAAATGGTGCTGAGAAAACTAGGAAGCTACATGCAAAAAAGTGAAACTAGATCACTACCTCACACCATGCACAAAAACCAACTTGAAGTGGATTAAAGACCTAGACATAAGAACAGAAACCATAAAATCCCTGGAAACAAAGATAAGCAAAACACTACACAACATACACCTCAGTAACATCTTTGAAGATACAGCACCCAATACAATGATAGTGAAGGAAAGGATAAACTGGGATGGAACTACATTAAGTTAAAGAGCTTCTGTACAGCAAAAGAGACATTACAAAAACCAACAGACATCCCACTTATTGGGAAAAGTTTTTCTCACACAAAACTAGTGATAAAGGATTGATCACATTGATATGCAAAGAAATGATGAAACTCAACAAAAATAAGGTAAACAACCCTATCAAAAAATGGGCAGAAGAGCTAAAAAGACACTTCTAAAAAGAGGAAATGCAGATGGCCAACAAGCATATGAAAAAATGTTCAACATCAATCGTAATAAGGCAGATGCAAATTAAAACCACAATGAGATACTACCTCACTCCAGTGAGAATGGCACATCTTCAAACAACTAGCAACAACAAATGTCAGTGAGGATGTGGAGAAAAAGGAACTCTCCTGTACTGCTGGTGGGAATGCAAATTAGTACAACCACTATGGAAAATTGCTTGGAAGTTTCTCAAACTGCTAAACATAGAGCTTCCCTACGACCCAGCAATCCCACTCCTAGGTATCTACCCAAAAGACACAAAAACACTGATTCAAAAAGACACTTGCACGCCCATGTTTATTGCTGCTTTATTTACAATTGGAAAGATGGAATCAACACAAATGCCCAAATGTTGATGACTGGATTAAAAAGTTGTAGTACATATACACAATGGAATAGTACTCAGCAATCAGAAAAGATAAACACTTGCCTTTTGAAGCAACATGGAGCTGGAAGGGATCATGCTTAGTGAAATAAAGCAGAAATAAAAGGAAAAATACTGGATTGTTTCACTCATAGCAGGAGTATAAAAGACCAGGGGAGAAAATAATAATAATAATGAACAAGTATGCATCAGAGACATTTTACAGGGGTGGAGTGGGGAATGGGTTCAAAAATGGAGGGTGGGGAGAAGTGTACTGGTTTATGGTGATGCACACGGGTGAATAGGTTGTAGAAAGCCCACAAGGATTACAACTGAGATGGAAAAAGACACAAAATGATGTAAAAATAAACTATTATATTATTTTAAAAAATCACAATATAATAAAATTCAGAAGAAATAGAATATCTAAAAATATTACTGGTTGCTCAATTTAGTAGAATATATTTTAGGCATCTTATAAAAATAATAATGTTCTTTTTTCTTCTTAGTTCTATTAATTTGATAATTGCGTACATTTGGTCTTTATGCTAAACCACCATTGCATACTTAAATAGATCCCAATTAGTTATATAATCCCAAATTATATGTTATTTTAAAATGGGCTGCTCGGTTCTGTTTGCTAATGTTTTATGTAAGATTTCTGTATTAAATATTTATAAGCGATACTCCCCTGTAGCTTACATTTGTATATCAATGTTATACATGCCATATAAAATTATTAAAAGACTTTATTTTTATAAGATTTCAGTAGTTTTAGAGCATTGGTATTAACATTTTGTAGAATTCCCTTGGGATACAATATGGATATATTGTATTTTGCATTTGAATTCTTTACAACTCTAGTTTTTCTATGTAAATAGTCTTTCATGTTTTTATTTTGAGTGAAATCAAATTTTTTAAACTATATTTCCTAAAGAGTTTCTCTTTCTAGGTTTTAAAATTGAATTGCCTAGATTTTTATGGAACAGTCTCATTTAAAACAATTAATAGGAGAGTCTTGCAGGATGGTGGCAGAGAGAAGACTACCAGGCACACCTCATCCAAGCATGCAAAACAAAAGAAATAAATCAAAGCCAAAAATTCTGAGGGAAAAAACTATTACCTTACAAAATAGAAGCATCAGTCCAAGAAGTGAAACTATCACTATTCATAGACACCGTGATAGTATACATAGGAAACTATAAGGATTCCACTAAAAATCTAATAGAAACAATATTCAGTATCATAAAGTGGTAGTTTTAACAAAATTAATATACAAATATCAGGATGTTCCTATATGCAAAACAAATAACCCAATAAAGAAATGCAAATCAAAACCACAATGAGATACCACCTCACAGCTGTGAGCATGGCCGGATTATACAGACCAGATTCTAATGTTAGAGAAAATGTGGATAAAACAGAACCTTTGTGCATGGTTGATAGGAATGTTGATATGTCCAACTCTTATAGAAAACAAGATGCAGATTTCTGAAAAGGTTAACAAAGACTCATATGATCCACCAATTTTGTTCTCACATATCTACCCAAAGAATGCAAAAACTCTACTTTGATGGGATAGATGCACTCCTACATTTATTGCAGCTCTATTTATAATAGCCAAGTTATGTAAACAAACTAAATGCCCAAGTACGGAGAGTGGAGTAGAAAAATGTGGTGTGTGTATACACACACACGCACACACACACACACAAACCCCTATCTTTTCATATATGCGTATATATGCAATGGAATACTACTCAGGCAAAAAAAATATGAACACTTGTCATTTGTGACTACATAGATGGAACTACTAAGCAAAGAAAGTGAGAAGGAGAAAGCTAAATACCAGGTAATTTTATTTATTTATGGAACACAGAAAAACAGAACAACTCTTAGAAAAAGCTAAACAATAACAACTTAGAAATCTGCCTGTGAAACTGAAGCTATAAAGATGGGGAAAAAGAGGGACGAGGACACAATGGACTATGGTGGCAGGCTAAAGGTGCCTTTGCAGTTGGTGTGGTGTGGTGTCATGCATCTGAGGAGGTATGATCTTGGGCCTTTGAATCATATACAGTGTTGGAAACTAATGATAAATCAATAAGAAAATAAAGGAATAAATATGCACTGGAGAAATAAAGTCTCTTCAACAAATGGTGCTGGGAAAACTGAACAGCCATATGCGAAATAATGAAACTAGGCCATTGTCTCATAACATATACAAACTTCACAAATTAATTAAAAGTTGGATGTTTTACCTGAAATCACAAAATATATAAAATAAAGAATAAAAAACAATCAGAGACATGGGATTTAGAGTTGTCTTTGGGAACTTGATTACAATGGCATGGGAAAGAAAAGAAAATATAAAACAAATGGGACTACACTAAATTCAAAAGCTTCTGCACAGCAACAGAATGTCAATAAAACAAACAGGTATGTACCCATAATGGGGAATATGTTTGCATATCATGCACCTGATAATGAACTAATATACAAGATCAACAAACAACTCAAAATCCAGCAACTACAAAATACCCAAAGAAAAGGTAGTCAGAAGACCTAAATAGAAATTTCTCAAAGGAAAATACACAGAAGACAAATGTCCACATGAAAAATACTCATTAGCTCTAATCTTTGGGGAAATGCCAGTCAAAGCCACAATGAAATAACTTCTCATACCTTTGAGGCTGGCCTGTATCAGAAAGTCCAGAAACAACAAATATTCACAGTTATATAAGCATTCTAACATTCATTGCAGTCCTATTTGCAGTAGCCAATTTATGGAAACAACCTAAGTGCCCAGCAGCAGATGAGTGGATTGAGAAGATGTTGCAAAAATGCACAATGGAATGTTACCCAAAAAATGCTTGCTATTTGCTACAACATGTATGGAGCTGGAGGGGATTATGCTAAATGAAATAAGTCAGAAGGAGAAAACAAATGCCAGATGGTATCATTTTTATGAGGAATATAAAGGAACAAAATAGGACCTGATAAAGCCAAACTATAAATCCTAGCAAGCTGACTATAGAACTGAAATAGAGATAGGAAGACAAAAATGAAGTACTTGATTATTGTCATGTTTGATTAAAATTCGTTTGTCAGGTGACTTCACATTTTTTTTCACGAGGCAATCTTTCTAAATGTTGAAAAAGAGTTTGCTACTACTGCAAGTGTGTTTAAAACTACTTGCCTATTATTTGGGTCATTTACAACAATGATAAAATTGGCAGTAATCAGAATGTCAGTCCATGCACAAAATCTTTTTGAACATCTATGTTTCAAGCATGCAACTTCATGCTCAATTAGGCACACAACTGTGTACAAAATCCTCTTGTAAACTGCACTCAACTAATTAAGCAGTTCTTTTGAACTGTTTGACTTCATCATATACTGTGCCAAGAAACATTCTTATAAATTCTTAAGTAAAATTGCCAGTAGTTTCTCAGAACAAAGAGAACATACATTAATTTTCTATAAAAGTAGGACCAAACAACACATACTTTTAGCTTGTGCAAAACAGAATTAATGATTTAAATTATCTTTCAAGAGGTACTAATTTTTATGCCTCTACAAGAGCAAGAACCTGATACCACCAGACAAACTCAATCAAAATCCTTGATAAAAAGAATGCCACAATAGCTGAGAACAGATTATCCAAATATTTGAAAACCTTGTATTAGAATTCTGCAAATTAGGAACATTTCTGTGAGCAAGCCTTCCAAGCAAGATTTTTTCATTTGACTGGCAGAGTATAAGCACAACAGTTTTAGCCTCATGCTATGTGTAGTTACATAAAAGATACCCTTTGACAACCCAGAAGCCTTCTAGTAGCTTTGCTTATTTTATCTTTGCTTCTTGCATTTAGCCTTGATTTGGGTCTTGCTGTGATCTAGTTGAGTTAGCAAGCTAAATGGAAAGCTATTATTGCATTATCCAGTTTTCTTATCTACCAGACACATCCATTACTCTTATCTTCCATTCTATGTCCAAGCAGCTCACTATACAGTTCTCTGACACATCTGCCTTGAAAAAAAAATCCAGCTTTTGCCACTTAGCTATATATGGTTTGAGGCAAGTAACTTCTGTGCTCAGAACTTCAGTATCCCGTAACATAAAATGGAAATGGTAAAAGTACTTATTCCACTGGGTTATTCTGTGGGTTAAATGAGTGTGTGTCTATGAAGCATCTAGCACAGTGATTGACATTTTTAGTAAAGGCTAATTCGTGTTGGTTTTCTTCCATTTCTTTTCCTCAATCAATAGGTATGGCGCTCAGTCTGTGATATGTATTTAACTACAAATCTTTGGGGGTGTTATTTGGATATATTTGTTTTATGATAAAAATTGACATGATGAAGTATTTTTAATCATAATCAGGTGGTTGATTTGAACTCCTGGGCAAAATAATTACAGGGAATAAATGTGTCATATGCAAGCATCACTGTTGAGTTACAATATTCTGATAATGTCATTGCTTTCACCTATTTTCAAATGAAGACAAATACTCTCTGTGAATGTGCATCTATCAATTGTAGTTGTAACAAATAATTCTCAATCCTCAAAGTCACTTAATGACCATAAAATTTTAATAAGATAGGTAGGTACAGATGTACCTTAAATCATTTATTTGGGGTTCACTTTCTCTTCCAATATTTCCAACTCAGGTGCTAGGATATTTATTAAATACAGTTCACAGTTTAAGATCACCTTATTAGTTACTGCAAATTATACTTTCAACAGTAATAATGGATATATTTGATCACAAATCATTTTCTGAAACACATTTTTATGGATTATAATCTAGTTAAGTCAGAAAGTCTCATTATGTCCAGAAATCCATAGAAGAAATACTTCTTCAAAGACAAAGCAGTGCTTGAAATTTGAAATCCAGTTTTAAGAACTAAAACTTATCACATCAGGGTGCTTTGACCAGATAAAATAAAGGGTTCACTGGAAAGGACACAGGACTAGGAAGTTAAAAGGACTGTGTTCTGGGCTCTCCCTGGTGGCACAAAGAGTTAAAATGCATCACTATGAAGCTATCCACAGCCACTGCAGCATAAGTTCTATCCTGATCAGGGAGCTGCCCCACATGGCTCAGCAGACCTCTCTTATCTCCCCCCACTGCTGCCCTCAGTAGTGTATTTCCCCCAATCTGCCTGCTCTGCTCCCCACTCTGTCTCTAGTGAATCCTCGCACCTCTGGCCTTTACCCTAGTTCCTGTATGCATAAATAATTTTTTTAAAAAGGAAATGTGTTCTAAGTCCATGGTAGTAAACTCGTATTCTCACGGTGCCCAGGAAAATCATGTAAACAAGTATGCTAGGTCAAATATAGTATCATGATATGTGATGGACCTATTGGTATTTAAAAAAATATATTTATTTATGCATGCAGAGCTGGGGTGCAGGCCAGAGGTACAAGCGTGGTGAGAGGATTCACCAGACAGAGTGGGGAGCAGAGCAGGCAGACTGATGAACTACACTGCTGAGGGGAGCAGTGGGCAGGTCAGGAGAGGTCTGCCACACCATGTGGGTCACCTCCCTGGCCGGGGATTGATCCAGTGATCCAGTGGCTGCTATAGCTTCATAGTGCTGCGCTTTAAGCCATTGTGCCACTAGGGACGGCCCACAATCATTTTTTAAAGTATCTTTTAAGTCAATGGAGTATTTGTAAACATCTTGATGGGGAAAAAATCTTATTAAAATACAGCCAATTAAAGCATTTTTTCTGCCTTCCAGGAAGAATCTTAGCTTTAAATAAAAACTGAATAGATTTTTCATTGGGAGTTCTGAA
Source organism: Condylura cristata (assembly GCF_000260355.1). Classification (NCBI taxonomy): domain Eukaryota; kingdom Metazoa; phylum Chordata; class Mammalia; order Eulipotyphla; family Talpidae; genus Condylura; species Condylura cristata. Next base: position 20,556,566 of record NW_004567120.1, on the reverse strand, counting down.
TTTTGTCATTAATAGAAAGTGCCTTTTAGCAATCTGCAAAATACTATATTAAAGTTATATACCATCATACTTTGACACAGCTTGCTATATTAAAATTATAGTTCACTTTTCATTTGCACATGATAGTTCAGTATATTTTCTTGGTTATACATTAAAATACAGGGTAAAGATGCTATTTATATACGTAGATCTTGTATACATGTGCTCTTTTTTTTTTTTACCAGCTAAATATAAAAACATATCAGCTATAGCACAGTCAGGTCAAGTAAGCCTCAGGACACTAAACTAGTACACAAAAGCAATGCAGTTTGTAAGAACAGACTAAAGAGTAAAAACCGCTAAGCCTTTGATTAGATCAAATTTGAGAGTAAAAATAATGGAGTCAAAAATCTAGCAAATAATATGAAGGTAACAAAGCCACTTTATATTTTTATTTTCCTTAGTTGACTTCTGAACCTGAACTCAGTTTCTGATAGGGGTAGTTACTGTTTTAAGAAAATATTTCTTCATGAGTCAAAGGATTTTTTCTATATTCTAATTTTTCTGTAATTTATTTGTCTCACCTTGAGCAAACCATATAACACTTCTCAGTCTGAATCACTTACTCTCAAAAATGGGGATACTAGTACCTACTTACTAATTTTAAATTGCTGTGACATTAAAATGCTGAGAGACGCACTTAGGTGGAGTCAGTGTCTAGCAAATCCTTGAGGATTTCTCACTGGCTGTTTGTTGAATCTTACTGTGTTGCTGAAAACAACAGTAGTCAGTGCCATTGTTTAATGTTTATTTTGATAATGTTCATAAATATTTCTAGTGAAACAAAAATACATGATGTAGTGAATAATACGTGTGGATTGATTATGCATTTGATAATTTTCCCCTTGTGTACAGGGGATGAGGAGGTAAGTAGGCATTGACTCCCACCATGTACTCATAAATGTATCTTGGTATAAAAAAAATGCTTTCAAAAACAAATGAAAATTTATAATGACTCATTTAATATGTCTCTGAACTATAAATTATGATATCAATATAGCATATGTTGACTGATAAAGTTGTCTAAGGAATAATTATAATGAAGTGATAATAATGATATTCAAAGCAATCTAATAACTTTGAAAAATATAAAATATTTTAAATGAAATGGCTTTTATAGACTGAAGATAATAAAGCAGTTGTTATCTGTTAACTAACAACCATATAATAGGAAGGTAATTCCATATTAGTGAAGAGTTTTGGAAAACAATCTGCAATATTTTGAGTTCAAATATCATCCATTCCACCATTTATTAGAATAAGCTTGGGCAAGTTTTTAATTAATAGTTCCCTGATTTCTACAAATTGACAATAAATCACTTCATTTAACACATACTGATTGAATACTTCAGTATGATACATACGTTGGTGAAAAAATGGATCGAATGATCATAGTTTATATACATAATCCTTCTATTTTAAAATATTAAAGTATATGGCATTTATTTTATTTAAGAAAAGTTTTTATACTTATTAAACTATCTTCTACTAACTGAAAATTGTTGCAAAACTCTAGGGCCTGTTCTGTGTAGAGATTGAAATTTTTTTAAGTACATAATAGTAAAGCATGCCCCCAAACCGTGGTCAGAATTTCTGAATCATTTATATTCAGCACATAAGAGTATCCATCCAAGAATGAAGTTGTACTACATATATTTTTCTGCTGCCTGTTCAAAGATGGCTGTCCTCAAATCATTTCAATCAACTGCATTATTACCATGTACTATATCACGAAGTTTCAATATATAAGATGATTCCTGTGCTCCAACAAACTCTTACATACTGTGCTATATTCTTTATGATATGACAAAAACATTTTATGACACCTTCTGGTAAGAGTAGAATGGTGTTATTTTCTTTAAAGTATGCTATTTTCTTCCTCATTGTACACAGTCAACCATCTATTGCCACTAAGCCTGAATTCTTATTTTTGCATCCATGTAAGCTAACAGATTTAAATAATTGCAGATATTAATTATGTCAGATAGGAACAAATACATTAATTATATGTCAAGGTTAAATTCATAAATAATTCATTCTCTCAAACAGAAACTTATTTTTGAAGAAACAACCTTGTCACTTAAACCTGCTGGAACAAACAGTGGCTTTTATTCTCTGAAGCCGCCTGCCTAGAGATGTGGTATTCCCAATTCCCAACTTCCACTGTGGAAACCTGACTACTACTTTGCCACCAGCCTTCAGGACCCATAATATCTGTTCTCTATTCCTGCAACTTTGCATTGTCCAGTTTTTTTTTAAATGGGCACTGGACATTTTAGTCTCCCCAAAACAAAGATTTTTAAAAATTGGTAAGTACCAGCCAGTACCTTTTGATGACAAACATATAAACTAAAATCACTTCTTATTCTTCAGATTCTTGACAAACTATCAACATTTTCAAAAGAAAAAATAGAATTAATTTTGAAGTTGTTCAGAAATTAAAAAGCTACTTCTGAGCTAATACTGAAAGAGAATGAAATAACTACAAGTATCTTAAAATTAATATTAAGACAGTTTGGCAATATTTTAAAGAACTATTAAAACAAGTCCCCTACAGTGTAGATCTATAGAAATATGTGACAGGATTTTAAGCAGCTCAGCAGGACTAATACACTCATATTAAACTCTTTAAGTAGGATTTTTTTGGTTTTGCAAATCAGCTTAATTGCCATAGGGAAGAAGCAAAAAGCCACAACTTGTATATCAAAGTATTTAATTCATGTGATAGCCCAAGTACACCATTTGTGTAATTGCTGTGCTCTCTAAGAAATGAGAATATTTTCCTCAAAATTTACCATGATGTCAATCAGGCAATATGGCCATTTTCCTGCACAGATTATCATTCTCTGAAAAGAGGAGTTAAAGAAAGAAACTACAATTTATGGAAAGCCATGTCTTTAGTAAATATCTCTCTTATAGTTCTCCTATAAATAATTCCTTATTGATAGAATCTGATATAGTGGGTCAGGAAAACAGCATTACTTTTTATTATGGGCAAATATTTTAACAAGTACAAATTGCAGGCCAGTGATCCAGCTATTTATATACTTAGGGTAGATTTAGGATTGCTGGGCTTGCACGACAGAAATACAGAAGGACAGCTTAAATTTCTATTTCAGAATAAACAGTTTTTCAGTACGTATCCACAACATTGCATGATACATATTTTTATTTATTTATTTTTTCATTTTAGTATGCATCCTGTATTTTATCTGGCAACTGTAGGTAGGTCTTTACAAAGCAAAAATATTATTTGTTACTTCCATGTACATTTCTTCAAACATATCTATTTTGTGTGTGTGAGATTGTTTGCTTTTTATTCTTCTGTATGTGATATTCTTCACTGTGGGAAGAGACTGATTCTTTCCCCTCCAACATGAATCCTTTAGATGCAGTGGTAGAAATTGGGAATATGCTAGAATATGCATGGTATAACATTACCTTCCCTGTACATACATTTTTAAGCTTCCATTAACTGAGAAAAGAATTTAAATATTTATGACATTTTTTACTTAGGCCTTATAATATTCAATTATGTGTGCAAGTGTAGTTTATTGTATAGTTCATATACATATCAGGTAGTGGCTTCAACTGCATTGTTTAAGAACTAAGACAATACTAAATATATCATTTGTTTTGTTAGTTATTTAGTAAAATTAAATGCTTTTTGTTTCTTTGTCCTGTGATATTACTTTTCTTTATATTTATGCCATGAACTTTAAAAATTTCATGAAATTTTATAAGAATTGCTAAAATAATCTTAAAGTTAGGTGCCAAATAAGTTTGCTTACTGATTCTATATAAAAATGAATCAGCTGAGATATTTGGGCAGCCCCTTCCTCTCCATTTGACAATTTTGTTGTGATTTTATTTCTTACTGACATCATGAAGGTTAGGAGAGGAAGAGAGGATAGAAAAATAAAGACAAGTCTTGATGGTATTTTCATTTTATAGCACTAAAATCACCTAAACGAATGTCTGTTCAGACAATAAAGATATTTATTACACCACAGGGGTTTAGTGCATTTGTAACTTTCTGTCTATACAGCTCTTCTCTCTCAATATTGGTTTAACAGAAAGTATAAAATATCTATAAGTCTGTTTATGGTATGTTACAAAGTTTTAACTGAAATCCTCACTCTCAAATTTGTATATAGAAAATTAAGCAAGGTAATTAGGAATTTTGCTTTATGGACACATTCAATAATTTCAATAACAGTTTTACTAGTGAATTAGAAAAATTGCTTAAAATTGGTAGATAAGGTAACTATTCATATTATTAAAAATACATACAACTGTGCCCCTGTAAGGACTCAGTGTCATAATTCTTTGGGTTAAACATAGAATCATCTGTAGAATGCTACTGCTAGAGATTAAATAATATAGTACAACTCTATTATCTTTTGGAGTTAGCAAATGTTACCCTACGATAAAATACTGTGTTTAATGAATTTTTTTTTAAAGATTTATTTATTTGTGCATACAGAACGGGGGTACAGGCCAGAGGCTCAGGGGTGGTGAGAGGCTTCACCAGAGACAGAGTGGGGAGCAGAGCAGGCAGATCGATGAAGTACACTGCTGAGTGGAGCAGCGGGAGGGTCAGGAAAGGTCTGCCTCGCCATGTGGTCACCTCTGGGGGAGGCGGGAATCGAACTCATGATGAAGTGGCTTTAGATTCTCAGTGCTGTGAGGGCCCTAATGAATTTTTTAAATCACATTTACTACCTAGTTCACTCTTTTATTATGATTAAGCTATTTTTCTTTAGTAAATGCTCCCCAGATTGCTTTGAGGCTTTGATTGATTTCCAGAGCTCTGGATAAGTTGTTTTGCTGCTTTTTGTATGTGAGAGATAATTTTCAGAGTACCTTATGCTGCCATTTTCATTCAGTCATTCCCAACACTTTTGTTAATTGTACAGCTTTAAGTTACTAACCAAGAAACAAGAAACATTCTCTGTTGTGGCTATAGGAAGTGTACAAAAGTTAAAATTGGCCTCCAATACCACAAACAATTCTGGGCACAAGATCCTATGCCAGTCCAATTAGGTGTCACCTACAACTGGGTGTGGAGCAGGAGATTGCTTCCTACTTAAAATTCACCTCAATAAAAAGCTGTTAGGCTTCCTGCTATGGAGTCTAGAGGCAGCAATGCTGACAAAGTTGCATCTCTGATCTAAGGCACGTAAGATTGAAGCACAATCAGGACAACAGGCACCATTTCCTGTGGTCTCCACTGTGAATTCAGTGTCAAGTTCTCACATTCTGTTGGTAGGAGAGGAAAAAGTAGTAAGAGAGACACATAGTGTAGCAGTTATGAAGGCCTGGGTGGAATCTTAGGGTTGAGAACTAAAAGAGAAAATGCCCAGTGCCACATCTACCTCTAGTCTAAGCAAAAATCATTGGCAGCTGGTGTGAATTGCAGAAAACAATAACAAGCAAAACCCAAATAGATTAATTTCTGGTTTGATTCTTTCAATCTCCTACATTAAAAGCCTGGAAAAGGAAAAGATGTTACCACTTCCAGGGAAAATACCATTTAGTACAGTCCCTAAAGTTCTACATATGATATTGGATATCAAAAACAAAAACAAACAAACAAAAAAGATTAAAGCACACAGAAAGGCAAGAAAAACCTAACACTGACAAAAGTAAATCAATCAACAGGCCAATACAGAGAAGACATAATTATTGGAAATTTGAGATGGGAGTAGTAAATAAACTATAATTAAAGTATAAAATCATCCAGTGGAATAGGTGAGCAAAAGCAACAATAGACAGGGAATTTCAGCAGAGAGATAAAAATATACAAAAAGCTTCCAACGAAAATGTTAGATATAAAAAGGCAGGATCAGAGATGAAGAATATCTTCCATGAGCTCAAGAGTAAATTGAAGAGAAATCAAGTAAAGAATCTTGAAACCTGAACATATTTCAAGGAATCTGACACCGAAAAGGAACTTTGATCTATGTGTTGAAATGGGGAGTTGCAAAAATGATTCAATTATCAGTAAAAACACAAATCCATTTTTTCTTATTTTTAATCACTAAAGGATTTTAGTTTCAAACCTAAAATCATAAAAATAAATTGTGGTGGGCTCTCTCTGGTGGCGTTAAAGCACTGCATTATGAAGCTCTCCGAAGCCACTGAAGCACGAGTTTGATACCCAGCCAGGAAGCTGACCCACATGGTGCAGCAGACCTCACTTGTCTCACCCACTGCTCACCTCAGCAGTGTACTTTGTCAATCTGCCTGTTCTGCTCCCCATTCTTCTCTGGCAAGTCCTCTCACTGCCCCTGCACCTCTGGCCTTATCCCAGTTCTATAAGCATAAATAAATAAATCTTTAAAAAAATAAAACAGGGCCCTCCCTAGTGGCGCAGAGGGTTAAAGCACTGCACTAGGAAGCATAAGCCGCTTCCACATGAGTTCGATCACCCCCTGCCCCGGAGGAGATCCACATGGCACGACAGACCTCTCCTGGCCAGGCAGCTGCTCCCCTCAGCAGTGTACTTCGTTGATCTGCCTGTTCTGCTCCCCACTCTGTCCCTGGTAAATCCTCTTACCCTCCACATCTCTGGCCTGTACCCCAGCTCTGCATGAATAAATAAATCTTTTAAAAAAATAAATAAAACAAGAAATAAATTGTGGCATTACTTTTAACATACAAAAGTAAAATGCGTTAAAAAAGAAAATATTGTGGGGAGAATATCAGGGTGAAACCAAAGGCACAGGAGTGAAAAAATTCACCAGAGTGGAGAACACAATAAGTGAATTTATTGAAAATGCATTACTGAAAGAAGTAGTGAGGGAGATGGGAGAGTCTGCACCCTAAGGAATATTCAAGTTTCTCTTTTATATTCAGCTTTGTGGGCTTTCTACCTTGGGGCACAGTTTGCAATCGTTATTGATGGGATAGCTGTCTCTAGTACTGGCCTGTGAAACAGAATTATGGTCTGGCCTCTGCTTCTGCATTCCTGGAGCCGGGCTAGTTTTTATGGTCATGTTGGTTGATTTTATGGCCTTTTCCAAAGGCAGCCTTATCCACTCCTTTGCCTATTTCAGTCCAGCATCCCAAACCTGCCTGTTGGGTCAGGAGTGAAGGCATAGCTTTTTAAATTATTCAATTGTACCCCAGTAGAAAAGTACATAACAATGATAGCGCAGGACATGTGAGGAAGAATTAGATCTTTCCAAATTTCTTATATGACATATCAACCTACATGACATTATTTGAAAGATGATGTGACATATTAAAGAAGTAACACTGTAAATAATAAAGCAATCATGAAAAAATAAATAACATTAATGCAGATAAAAAGAATCATAGAGTTCCCTTAAATCAGCATAATTATAGTCAGATACCTCTCCCAAATAATAGCCGATACATATAGAAAGGCCATCAAAAATTGGTATATTTACTCCCAACCAGATTGTTAAGATTTAACTTATAGTGCTAGAGAAGTTAGGGAATGCTAGAGTGGATAAAAGGTGAAACCCAACTGTATGCTGACTTCATGAAAATCACTTAGAATGTAAAAACATAAATAGGCTAAGAGCAAATGGATGGAATGTGCTCTACCATGAAAACTAATCACAATAAGGCTATACTGCTATAGTAACATCAAAATAGAAATAAATCCAATGATACTATCAGGGATAATGTACGAATTATATAATGGCAAATGAGTTGATTTCCCAGAAAAAATTGTTATCAAAGTGGAAGCAGTAATTTGCTTCTTCTCCCAGAAAACAATTGAGTTCAAGGACAAACTTTCCATGGCCTCTGAGGCTGCAATGCTTTAGAAATAATCTGCATTCTTTAAGTAATAGTAATAAACCTCCCCAGGCTCATAGGTCTGCTATTGACCTTTAGTTTCTATACCAAAATGACACTTAGGAAGACACCTAATATGGGCACATTGAGAAAAGGTAATCAGAGAGTTTTGGGGGACACTGACCTCCCCACAGTCATTTATTTTATTCCATTCTCATATTTAAAAATATTCTATGGCTGCTTAAGAAATAGCCCCTTTGCCTAAAAGAAAAAAATACAGCACTGATACACTCCTTAAGGTAAGTGCCTTAGACAGTACTGAGTTACTTCAAAACATTTAGATTTTGCCAATAATACCCATATACTTTAGGTTCACAGTAAGAATTTTTTGTTGTATTTCCTTATGGATTTAATTCTACTTCATTTTGACTTTATTGGTGAGAAACCGACACATATTCCTTTACATGTTTTAAGTATGACACTCTGAATTTACCTTAAAATGTTCACTCTTCCCCACTTCTGTCTTTTTAACTGGTATGACATCTGAAACTTCTCTTTACAACTAGCAAGGAAACACACATTTTGCATAATATAATAAAAGCTGGAATTTCCTAACAAAGCTGTCTCAGCCTATGGTGTCACCTTTCAAAACTGGTACAACATTAAAGAGAATCAAGTTATGAATATAATTTTCTACTCAAACCCCATAGCAAGATTTTCTGCCTGCTTGAATAAAACCATTCCAGCTGTATTTGTCACTGTAGATATGCAACCTATGAATAGTAAAGCATCATTCATTCATTAAATCATTCCTTTCTCTCATTATCTTTCTCTACATATGCCATCAGACTAGGTAGGATTTTTTAAAGATATTCAAAATGCTAATGACAGCATTTTCTAGCAACACCTTGAGTATGTTAAATAGCTTGCAGTTTGCATACCATCAATTAAAAAAAAAAAGCCTAGCAACAAAAAAAAGTTCTACATTAAAGGAAATCCTTTTCAGTTCCATTATTAAAAACTTGTTAGTTGTAAAATATACAAGAATCATAAAAGCCAGGAAGAGTAAAGTGGTCTAGTCTAGGAAAAATTTTCATTCATAATACAATATTAACTCTCCAAAAGGAAACTTTAAATGATATTCAAAGATATCCAAAGTGAATTCCTTTTCTTGAATCTCCCTATCCTGAATAATAATCTTAAAGCATTAGAGTTGGTATTTCTTGATACAAAACAGAACTTGTCCAATCATCCCACCCAGCTTTCTCAAAATTAGAGCTGGGCATCAATGACTCCACTTTGGGTTTGTTATTTCTTCATTGTAACAAGAGTTATAAGTTATATCTCCGAGTATCTTCTACATATTCACCTCTGGTTTTGTCTCTACTCTCTATAAGCTTCTGGTTGTTGGTGAAACAATCTTTGTCTCTGCACCTTCATTTCATTGATGTAGTATAGACTAGCAAAAATAATTTTCCCTTTACCCTTCTAGGTTCTTGATTGAATCATACCCTATGATGGACAGATTAACAGAGGGAAAAAAACACATTTAATTTTATATGTATGGGTACCCCAAAGGAACTCAGAGAAATTAAACTTCTTATCATCTTAAAGAAAGGACAAGGCCTTCAGAGGGGCAGAGTGTAATTTACAAGATGCATAGCTGTTTGATGTTGATAATTAGATGTTTGCTCTACCATACAGTTAAAGTTATTTAGATAAAAAGCGGACACTGATATTATTCATAGCTTCCCTTTGAGAGGGAGGGTCAAGCCCCCTATCTAAATTCCCTTAGGTAATTAAGAGGGAGGCAAACATTTTTCTTAAGTTCTACTGGGTCTCTTTTTTAACTTCAGTTCAAAATAATCCATTTGCCAATATGGGCTATCTTGGGGAGGCTTGTTGGGAACCTCTTCAGTACTAATGATGAGCAGAATTCATGGATTCCTTCTTAGACTGGGACTGCTACAAATAATATAACTTCACCAGAGTAACTGAGAAACACAACCATATCCCATTAAAATCCATTTGTGTGGCCCTCCCTGGTAGCTCAGTGGGTTAAAGCACAGTACTGAGAAGCTAAGAGCCACTTCCGCATAAGTTTGATCCCCACCCTGGAGGTGACCCACATGGCGCTGCTGACCTCTCCTGACCCGCCCACTGCTCCCTTCTGCAGTTTACTTGGTCAGTCTGCCTGTTCTGCTCCCCACTCTGTCTCTGGTGAAGCCTCTCACCGCCTCTGCACCTCTGGCCTGTACCCCAGTTCTTTATGCACAAATAAATAAATCTTTAAAGAAAAATCCAGTTGTGTGTGTGATTATTCAGAAAGGAACAATCCAGAATTTCCAACAATCCAGGGACCGGGGATTAAGCAGGTAAAGGAAACAGAAGGGTAGGGAAAAATCCAGACTTTGAGAAAAATATGTATAGCCTAGTCTATTTTCATCTCTTTCTTCTCTAGACAGTGTTATGTTTAATTTATTGTTTGAGCTACTCATTTTGAGATTGGATCATGATGCATATCATATAACTTTGTTAGAATTACTAAATTAATATTGTCTTCTAGTGAAAATACAAATTTCTTGTAATCACACTAATGCCATAGTGTTTTTTCCATCACCATAACAAGAAGCATGGGGAGGAAATAAATATTTACTGTATTGATTTAGTGAGTTACTTGGTCAGCATATTCCCTCAGGGTTATTTTTTCTCCCCTCTTGGTTATTTTTTAAAGCAAGTACATACTTACATAACCCCTCAACACACACTTATGCTTCCAGCATGAGAAAAAGTTAGCTTGGATTTTTTAGTCTTTTAGTTATTTAATCTTTTTCATTTGAACTATTCCAAAATATAGAATACCTACATCCTTTTCCAAAAATCAGAATATGAAACTCAATGTGGTTCTATTGAGGATTTTAAGGATTTGGTGAATGCCAAGTACAGACAGGAGTATACTTACTAGGGTTTAGATAGTGTTTATTTCTGTTACTATGTTCCATCACTACATTATTAAATCTAGGCTGTATATCCCTTACTTTTAAGTAATATCTTTTTTTTAGTTTTGAGTCTTTTAAACTTATATATAAAATTCTGACTAATGGTTTAGCACATAGTGTACTGTCATATTAGTCATTATTATTCAGCTCACCTTTATCATTTCCTCTCAAATAATATTCCAGTATGTTTTCATCCATTTATTTGTGTTACATCACAGTATTTCTGTGGCCCTCTATTTTCCTTTAATAAACTTGTGTTTTGAAAGACTGCCAAGACCCTATGTGCAGTCTCAGAGAAGAGAGGTTTTATTAAGGCCCAGGTGCTGGGAGAGGCTCTGAATCAAGGGGTGGCAGAATCTAGGGAGGGGGAAATGGCTGGGTGGAAAATTTTGACAAGAAAGTGGAACTTATTTTTCTGCCCGGGCTTGCATTAACCAGTGGTGACAAACAAGTCATGAGGTTGTCGCTCCCTGATATCTGCTTCTGCTTGGGCAACTGCTCCTTCATTATGTCTATGTTTGGCTTGTGCCTGACCCTGACATGTTTATTAGTGAATTGCTTTGAAATGTTATCTTAAATCTGTTAGTCATTTTCAGTAACAAATCCAGAGGACTGGAAAAGACTTCAACTGTTAGAGGCATAAAACAAACTCAGAAATGTTTATGAACTTTCTGAACATCACACAGCTTGTTATTAGCATCAAAATGCCAAAGAAATAAAGTACTAAGTGTGAATAGCTTGTTTTGGAGGACAGCAACACCCTTCCAGAGTCTGAAATGCCCCCATAACAATGTACTCTAAAGTCCAGCATTGGAAAAATGTGGGCAAGGTTAAGACTTGGTAATATGGAAGCATTAAAATGTTTACAGGTATATGATGATTCTTTCCTCCCTTTCAATAAATGATGTCATTTTGGTATAGAGGAAAATAAAATGTACCTGATGCTCTTTGCTCTTTGTGAAGCCATGTTGCTCATTATTCAGCATTTTGTGCCCCGTGGGCTTTTTCAAATTGATAGTATAATGACTCTTTCCACTACCATTCCAGGTACTAAAGTTAAGCTAACAGGACTACAATTTTCCAGAATCATTCTTTCAGTAAAATTGGACGCTGACCTCTATTTCAGACTGCCACTTCTCCTTTCCTGAGCAACTTCCTGAAAATAGCAGTAAAGAGGTTTGTAATAACATGCACCATTGTCTTTATTTATTTATTTTAAATTTTTGCATAGTAGATCTGGGGTATAAGCCAGAGGTGTGGGAGGTGGGGTGAGAGGATTCACCAGGCACAGAGTGGGGAGCAGAACAGGCAGATAGTCCCCTCAGTACACTGCCGAGGAGAACAAACAGTCAGCAGGACAGGAGAGGTTGGCTGCACCATATATGGGTTAGCTCCCTGGCCGGGGATCAAACTCAGACCCTAGAGGTGATAGCACTGAGACTTAACCCATAGGCCACCAAGGAGGCCTCACCACTTTTTACTTTAGAATCCTTAGTTGCCAATCATTAGAACCTACCTACTAATTTAAATGTCATCCAGCGCTTTCAAGTTATCTCTAACTCATTCCATCCCCAACTTATTTTGTCTCAGTTTGGTGTCTGACAGGCAGCTATCAAACTTCCTTAGACATAGGGCAAAGAAAAAAATGAATAAACCTAGAAGCATTTCTAAGCAATTAATGAAAATTTAATTTTTTAAAATCCATTATCATTTGAGATTTCTCCCATTGCTTGTCTTTTGAAAAATTGTTCATCCTCAAGTTATTTTTCATAAACTACTTAGATTATTTCTCTATATCCCAAAAAGCAATGGATGTGTATACTCTTAAATAAATGGTCATCATGTAAGACATTAACTTTGTTCCTGTTCCTCGGATTAGCAGGGGAACAATCATACAGTAAATTGCTGTATGACCTATCCAATGGGATCAATTCAGATTTGGATAACAGGATTTTGGTTTAAAGCAAACAAAACAAAGCATTGCTTCCCAAAGATGCAGCAAATCACTTTATCTCTAAGGATACAATGTGTTTCTTTAACAGTTGAGGAAAATGTATGATGTTATATTACCAATAAGCTTTCCTACTGTCCTTTGAAGACAATTATATGCAAAATGATCGATTTTAATTATATCTTTTACAATATTCAAAATGTTTCCATTGAGATCACACAAGAAATAAAAGCACTTTCCATTTTATAATCAGATGAGACTGTCTATGAAACTTCAAGGCATCTAAACAACAGTTATTATCCTCACCACCAGAAAAGAAAATTTCAGTTGTAGATCCAACCAGGGAATATTTGAATGAGATAATTAAATGTTGTAAAGTTAATGATATAATTGACAGTGGGGAATAAAATGGATATTAAGATTTTTTAGCAAAAAGGTTTAATAAATTTCATGCCATGGATTCTGCAGGATTACTTGAGCTGTTTTTTGAGTTAATTATGCATAACTTTTTTTAAAAAAAATAGATTTATTTATGCATACAGAACTGGGGTATAAGCCAGAGGCTCAGAGGCATTGACAGGATTCACTAGAGACAGAGTAGGGGGCAGAACAAGCAGACTGACCAAGTACACTGCTGAGCTGAGCAGCGGGTGGGTCAGGAGAGGTCTGCCTCGCCATGTGGATCACATCCCTGGCAGGGGATCCAACTTGCACTGAAGCAGCAGTGGCTAGCTTGCAGTACTGCGTCCTAACCAGTTGCACCAACAGGGAGGGCCATAAATGATGCATAATTCCATATAACAGCCAACAACCCAAAGTACAAGGTAAGCCAGTTTGGGAAATGCTATTGTGAAGGAAAATGATAGATTTGACGTTACACTTGTAGAGAGACTGCTGAGATCACTTAGACACATATGTGTATTTATAGATAAGCAGAATGAAAGAGAATGAATACCATTATAGATTATTTATGTGTACATATGTTTATATATATGTATTATATATATAATATGACACATAGACATATAGCAGTCACTTCAATATTGCCAGATAAAGTAGCTACTATTTGTCAGGGGAAATATGTAATATAATCATGATCATATTCGTCATAAGAGAGTTCTGTGGTTCTTTTCTTTAGAAATAAAAATAATCATATAAAACATAATTTTGCATATAATTTGGGAAATGTGTACCCATAAAGTGGTGATTATGACTCATCATGAGTTTAGTAAAGCACATCTAGAGTATACCTGAAGTTTCCTCCAATGGCAACAATATAAGAGGAATTTAAGTCAACATATCAACTTTTACTGAACCATTTCAAATATTTTTCTGAAATAGTAAGACATTTTCCAAGTAAAGTATGACTGATGATGCCAGTAGAGAAGTACTTCCAAATTAGTCACCATTTAAAAATAATTTGTAATATATTCAACATGCTTGAAATCACTAAAAACAATTCATAAAACACTAGAATATAGATAACACTGTACAAATACTATTGACTGTTGATTAATGCCATAATTCCAGTAAATTTAAGGAGCATAAGGTAGCTAGGATTTAAAAAATATTTTTCAAATTATCCAGTTGCAAAAGGACAGATTTGATATTTTTTTCAAATTAAGGAAAATTTGAATATACTTAGGCATTTCTAGAAAAGTCCCATAGGTATATCCAATGGAGCAATTTCCCTGAAAATACACAATATTATTTCATTTATTATATACTTAAATATGAAACTATTCCCTCTTTGAAGTTACTTCTAAGTTTGTCTAAACCTAAATTAAGTGAACTGATTTGAAACACAATCAGAATTCTCACTACACAAAATTTTACACAACAGACAAGAATTATTATTAGCATTCTTCACTCTGAAAGGGCTTTAATTGCACATTAAGGAGATGAGAACAATAAAAGCAATGTGTTAGCAACCCATTAAATAAGCTAGGATTAATTTTTCTGGTCACCTCATTATCATCTGTCCTAATACTAATGGAGAACAGATTTCTAGAAGAATGGGATGAGAAAAATAACATAAGGGAGAGTTTGGGAACATAAATCTGTGAAAGACACCATCACTAACACAAAAGACACTTCACTGAATGGGAGAAAATATCTGCATTCCATACATCTGACAAGATGCTGATATCAAAGATCTACAAATAACTCATACAGCTCAACAAAAAGAAATCAAATGACCCAATCAAAAAATGGGCAGAATGGCCATATATATAGTTCTTTAAAGCATACAGACAGTGAAAAAGTATATTAAAATGCTCATCATCACTTACTTTCAGGGAAATACCAGTCCAAACCATAATGAGTTACCATTTCATACCTGTATGATGGTCCACATCACAAAGGCAAGAAATAAGTGTTAGCAAAGTTGTGGAGCAACCTTACACTGTTGGGGGAATGAAGACTGACCCAACCCATATGGAAAACATTGTGGAGGTTTTGGAAAAGATTAAAAACGTACCTACTATATGACCTAGAAATTCTATTCTTAGGTAACTACCTGAAGAACAGAAAAACACCAGTTAGAAAGGAAATATGCACTCCTATGTCCATTGCAAAACTATTTATAAAAACCAAGCTATGGAATCTACTAGGTGTCCCCAAATAGATGAGTGAATGAGAAATACATACATACATACATATATATATATGCAGTGGAATATTAGTCAACTATTAAAAATATACTCTTGCTATCTCTGACAACATGGATAGAGCTAGAGAGAATTTTTCTAAGGAAAAAGACCAATGCTGGATAGATTCACTTATATGTGGGAGAAAGAGAAACATCACACGGGATCATATAAAAAGTCAAATTAATAGGAAACCCTAGAAATCTGATGGTAAATCTGATGCCCCAGGAGTGGGGCAAGGCAAGAACAAAGGGGGGATGGAACACAATCGACTATGAAAATGGATGATGGGTATTTAGGTGATGGGTGTGGTATAGTAACAGCTCCATGAAAGGAGAAATCCTATGATTCTACAACACAAGCAATGTTGATAAACCAATGTTATCTCAATAAAAAAATATATCGAAGAATTCAATGAATGTCTAAAAAAAGAACCGTGCTCTGTTTTTTTTCCCCAGAAACATCAAGATTAATCTGTGTCATTATTTCTAGTGCATTATTTCAAGTATCCATTGTCTTTAGTAACAGAGTAAGTAACTATAGTTCAGTGCTGTCTTACCTGGGAGCAGGTGGCTGGAGTTTGAATAATTCTTCACTAGCAGGGGGACTATTTAGCATGTTTTCCTCCTGAGACAGACATGTTTTCCTCCTGAGACAGATAATAAACATCATGCACCTAAAAATGTCAGCAAAGTCACTTTTTCTACTTTATTTTAGTGAAAGATAATATACTTCCATATAAAATAGCTAAGGAGCGCCTGTGGTTGCCTTCAAAAGAGAATCCCTAAAGAAGAATCATTCAGACTTCCCTCTTCTCCAAAAGTTAACTTTGGAAGCAGGAACCAGAAAACATTTTCATATAAATCTGTTATGAAAAGTTTCACTGACCATTAATAACCAAAAGAATTTACAAAGCATTATTACATTGTCTTGTATTCTACCTTAGATTTCTTTCAATGATGAAATCACGGTGAAATTTTCAAAAGCGGATACTCACAATAGACATTCAAAAACTAATAAATAGCTTGATTAAGTAGATAAATGTGCATGTGTAATAATAACTGAATGTAAGGATAATAAAAGTTTGTGATTGACCATTTAGTGTGTAAAGGATTGACAGTTATTCTATTCTGCAATTATATGCTGTATAGCATGTTGTGTATGTCTGAAGATATACACATCCAATGTGATGGTTACACATGCTTATATGTACTGTTCTTAGAGGAATGATACCTTGATCTGGCCTCAAACCAGTTCTCCAATCTATTTGGTATCCTTTTGGTCAAACAGGATTTCTATTTTATGGTAAACAGTCCGTCTCATTTACCATGTAATTCCTGAACAAGTGTCAATGATGAATGACTACAGTACAATAAAACATGATCCTTTCCAACTTGATTCTAGAAATTGCACATTAAGTCACCATGTGCATGTACAGATGTCACGTGCTCTCTACATTCCTGTCATGCCATAGAATTACACATTACCAGTGGTAACCAGTTATTATATAGGAGAACTCTGAGCTGCCCCTTGCTTTCTCAGCATCCTTTTAAAAACACTATCATGAGTCATAATAATAGTTATACTTTCTTGGTACTATTTGCAGTATTATATATTTATCCCTTGATTCTCTGCTCTTTCAAAAGTTGGCTCGCAATATCACATGTCCCTAAAATCTCTGGGGTCCTATGTTCCTGAATTTCTAAAAGCATATATAAATGCATGGATGTACATATGTATGGATGTATGTATATAAATGCCTATGAATGTCTAGAAATTGCTTTAGTTCATGTGGAAAGTCACTAATGTTTTAAAATTTGAATATAATACCTGAAAGAACAGTATCTTCGTTCACTCCAGTAACTATCACTGGCTTTGGGTGCATTGAGCTATATACAGTATAAAACAGATGGAAGCCTCTTTACCAAACTGTCACTATTTTCAGGGACAACAATTATCCTTGAATGTGTCCATATTTATATAATGCTAATGGTATAAATGGAGAGGCAGTATGTGCCAAAATTAATTGATTTATTCATCTGCTTATTGGATTCACATGTATTATTTTATGAATTAGAAAGTGGTTCACTTAACTTCATTTAACTTAACTAAGCAGGTCTCCTCAGTGCCTGTCAGATGAAATTTAACATTTTCAACATGTTATTCAATGTTCATACACAATCAGGGACATTGCATTTCTAGCCGCATCCTTTAATTTTCCTGTATGTGAAACCTCTTCTCCAATTAAGCCAGGATCCTAATGACTCTTACAGTAAAAAACAAAATACAAAGTACATTATATATATATATATATATATATATATAATGTACTTTGTATTTTGTTTTTTACTGTAAGAGTCATTAGGATCCTGGCTTAATTGGAGAAGAGGTTTCACATACAGGAAAATTAAAGGATGCGGCTAGAAATGCAATGTCCCTGATTGTGTATGAACATTGAATAACATGTTGAAAATGTTAAATTTCATCTGACAGGCACTGAGGAGACCTGCTTAGTTAAGTTAAATGAAGTTAAGTGAACCACTTTCTAATTCATAAAATAATACATGTGAATCCAATAAGCAGATGAATAAATCAATTAATTTTGGCACATACTGCCTCTCCATTTATACCATTAGCATTATATAAATATGGACACATTCAAGGATAATTGTTGTCCCTGAAAATAGTGACAGTTTGGTAAAGAGGCTTCCATCTGTTTTATACTGTATATAGCTCAATGCACCCAAAGCCAGTGATAGTTACTGGAGTGAACGAAGATACTGTTCTTTCAGGTATTATATTCAAATTTTAAAACATTAGTGA